>NC_067402.1:118805549-119105549 GCF_016432865.1 Antechinus flavipes
AAAAAATTCCATAGGAAAAAAGAACTCATTTAAAACTCAATTGGAAAAATACAAAAAGAAATAAAAAAGTAAATGAAGAAAATAATTCATTAAAAAGCAGACTTGAACAAATGGAAATGAATGACTTGAGGAAACAAAGAATCAGTCAAGCAAAACCAAAAAATGAAAACATAAAAAAAAAATGTTAAATACCTACTTGGGAAAACAACAGACCTGGAAAATAGATCTAGGAGAGATAATCTAAGAATTATTGGACTCCCTGAAAATCACGATGAAAAAAAGAGCCTAGACACTATTTTTCAGGAAATCATCAAAGAGAACTGCCCAGATATTATAAAAACAGAAGGTAAAATAGACATTTAAAAAGTTCATTGATCACCTACAAAAATAGATCCCCAAATCTATATTATCTAAACTAAAAACTAAATCTAAAACTATTTTATAAACCACAGTCACCAAAACCATTTTTATTGGCTAAGAAATAGAATAGTTGATCAGTGGAATAGGTTAGGTTCACAGAATAAAATAGTCAATAACTATAGCAATCTAGTGTTTGACAAACACAAAGATCCCAACTTTGGGGATAAGAATTCATTATTTGAGAAAAATTGCTGGGAAAATTGGAAATTAGTATGGCAGGAACTAGGCACTGATCCATACTTAACACTTTACACCAAAATAAGATCAAAATGGGTTCATGACCTAGGCATAAAAATGACATTATAAATAAATTAGAACAAGATAGGATTGTTTACTTCTTAGATCTGTGAAGGAGGAAGGAATTTGTGACAAAAGAAGAATTAGAGGTCATTATTGATCACAAAATAGAAATTTTTGATTATATTAAGTTAAAAAGTTTTTGTATAAATAAAACTAATGCAGACAGAATTATAAGGGAAGCAATAAACTAGGAAAATCTATTTTTATACCTAAATGTTCTGATAAAAGCCTCATCATCAAAATACATAGAGAATTGACTCTAATTTATAAGAAATCAAACCATTCTCCAATTGATAAATGGTCAAAGGATATGAACAGACAATTTTCAGATTAAGAAATTGAAACTATTTCTAGTCATATGAAAAGGTATTCCAAATCATTATTGATCAGAGAAATGCAAATTAAGATAACTCTGAAATACCACTACACACCTGTCAGATTGGCTAAGATGACAAGAAAAGATAATGACAATTGTTGGAAGGGATGTGGGAAAATTGGGATACTGATGTATTTTTGGTTGAGCTATGAATGGTTCCAACTATTTAGGAGAGCAATTTAGAACAAAAAAAGAAATTATCAAACTGTGCATACCCTTTGATCCAGCAGTATTACTACTGTGCTTATATCTCAAAGAGATATTAAAGAAGGGAAAGGGACCCATATGTGCAAAAGTGTTTGTGATAACCCTTTTCATAGTAGCTAGAAACTGGAAATTGAATGGATGGCCTCCACTTGGAGAATGGCTGAATAAATTGTGGTATATGAATGTTATGGAATATTATTGTTTTATAAGAATGACCAGCAGGATGAATACAGAGAAGCTGAGAGAGACATACATGAATTGATGCTAAGTGAAATGAGCAGAACCAGAAGATCATTATACACTTCATCAACAATATTATATGATGATCAATTGTGATGGACATAGCTCTCTTCAACAATGAGGGATCCAAATCAGTTCCAATTGATTTGTAATACACCCAGAGAAAGAACACTGGGAAATGAGTATGGACCATAACATAACATTTCCACACTTTCTGTTATTTTTTGCTTGCATTTTTGTTTTTTCTTCTCACGTTATTTTTATGTTCTCTCTAAATCTGATTTTTCTTGTGCAACAAGATAACTGTATAAATATGTATCCATATATTGGATTTAATATAGTCTTGAACATATTTATCATGTATGGGACTACCTGTTATATAGGGGAAGGGATGGAGGGAAGGAGGGGAAATGTTGAAACAGAAATTTTTGCAAGGCTCAATGTTGAAAAATTACTGATACATATGTGTTATATACAAAAAGCTATAATGAAAAAGAAAAAGAAAAAAAAAGAAAAAGAAATGAAGCCTTTATCAGAAAGACATGTAAAAATTTTTTTTTTCCAGCTTCCTACTTCCCTTCTACTTTTGGCTGCATTGAGTTCATTTGTACAAAAACATCTTTCATTTCATGATGTTTTCTAGTTCTTCTTTTTTATTTTTTTATTATTATAGCTTTTTATTTACAAGATATATGCATAGATAATTTTTCAGCATTGACAATTGCAAATCCTTTTGTTTCAACTTTTCCCCTCCTTCTTCCCACCCCTTCCCCTAGATGTCAGATTGACCAGTACATGTTAAATATGTTGAATTATAAGTTAAATACAATATATGTATAAATGTCCAAACAGTTATTTTGTGGTACAAAAAGAATTGGACTTTGAAATAGTGTACAATTAGCTTGTGAAGGAAATCAAAAATGCAGGCAGACAAAAATAGAGGGATTGGGAATTCTATGTAGTGGTTCATAATCATCTCCCAGGGTTCTTTCGCTGGGTGTATCTGATTCAGTTCATTACTGCTCTATTGGAACTGATTTGGTTCATCTCATTGTTGAAGAGGGTCACATCCATCAAAATTGATCATCATATAGTAATTTGTTGAAGTATATAATGATCTCCTGGTCCTGCTCATTTCACTCAGCATTGGTTCATGTAAGTCTCTCCAGGCCTTTCTGAAATCATCCTGTTGGTCATTTCTTTATTATATATTCCATAATATTAATATACCACAATTTATTCAGCCATTCTCCAATTGATGGGCATCCACTCAGTTTCCAGTTTTTGGCCACTACAAAGAGGGCTGCCACAAACCTTCTTGTACATACTGGTCCTTTTCCCTTCTTTAAAATCTCTTTGGGATATAAGCCCAGTAGTAACACTGCTGGATCAAAGGGTATGCAAAGTTTGATAACATTTTGAGCATAGTTCCAAATTGCTCTCCAGAATGGCTGGATGTATTCACAATTCCACCAACAATGTATTAGTATCCCTGTTTTCCCACATCCCCTCCAACATTCCATATTATCTTTCCCTGTCATTCTAGCTAGTCTGACAGATACGTAGTAGTACCTCAGAGTTGTCTTAATTTGCATTTCCCTGATTAATAATTACTTGGAGCATCTTTTCATATGGCTAGAAATAGTTTTAATTTCTTCGTCTGTGAATTTTCTGTTCATATCCTTTCACCATTTATCAATCAGGTAATGGCTTGATTTATTATAAATTAGAGTCAATTCTCTATATATTTTGGAAATGAGGCCTTTATCAGAATCTTCAACTGTAAAAATGTTTTCCCAGTTCATTGCTTCCCTTCTAATCTTGTCTGCATTAGTTTTGTTTGTCCAAAAACTTTTCAATTTGATACAATCAAAATTTTCTATTTTGTGACCAATAATGATTTCTAATTCTTCTTTGGTCATAAATTCCTTCTTCTTCCACAGGTTTGAGAGGCAAACTATGCTATGTTCTTCTAATTTATTTATAATCTCATTTTTTTATGCCTAGGTCATGAACCCATTTTTACCTTATCTTGGTATACAGTGTTAAGTGTGGGTCAATGCCTAATTTCTGCCATAATAATTTCCAATTTTTCCAGCAATTTTTGTCAAATAATGCATTCTTATCCCAAAAACTGGGGTCTTTGAGTTTGTCAAACACTAGATTACTAAAGTCATTGACTGTATTGTCCTTTGAACCTAACCTATTCCACTGATCAACTAGTCTATTTCTTTGCCAATACTAAATGATTTTTGTAACTACTGCTTTATAATATAATTTTAGATCTGGTACAGCTAGGCCACATTCATTTGATTTTTTTTTTCATTAATTCCCTCGAAATTCTTGATCTTTTGTTTTTTCATATGAACTTTGTGGTTATTTTTTCTAGGTCATTAAAATAGTTTTTTGGGTATAGTGCTAAACAAATAGATTAGTTTAGGTAGTCTTGTCATTTTTATTATATTTGCTCACCCTATCCAAGAGCATTTAATATTTTTCCAATTGGTTAGATCAGACTTAATTTGTGAGAAAAATGTTTTGTAGTTTTGCTCATAAAGTTTCTGATTTTCCTTTGGTGGATAGATTCCTAAGTATTTTATACAATCAGTAGTTACTTTAAATAGAATTTCTCTTTCTAACTCTAACTGTTGGATTTTGTTAGTGATATATAAGAATGCTGATGACTTATATGGATTTATTTTGTATTCTGCAACTTTGCTAAAGGTGTGGATTATTTCTAATAACTTTTTAGTAGAATCTCTGGATTTCTCTAAGTATACCATCATATCATCAGCAAAGAGTGATAATTTGCTTTCTTCATTACCTATTCTAATTCCTTTAATATCTTTCTCAACTCTTATTGCTAAAGGTAGCATTTCTAATACAATATTGAAGAGTAATAGTGATAGTGGGCAACCTTGTTTCACTCCTGATCTCATTGAGAATGGTTGCAGTTTGTCCCCATTACATATGATGTTTACTGGTGGTTTTAGATAGATGCTACTGATTAATTTAAGGAAAAGTCCATTTATTCCTACACTCTCAAGTGTTTTTAATAGGAATGGATGTTGGATTTTATCAAATGCTTTTTCTGCATTGATTGAGATGATCATATGGTTGTTGTTAATTTGGTTATTAATATGCCCAATTATACTCATAGTTTTCCTAATATTGAACCAGCCCTGAATTCCTGGTATAAATCCTACTTGATCATGGTATATTATTCTGGGGATGATTTTCTATAGTATTTTTGCTAATATCTTATTTAAGATTTTAGCATCAATATTCATTAGGGAGATTAGTCTATAATTTTCTTTCTCTGTTTTCAACCTACCTGGTTTAGGTATCAGTACCATGTCTGTATCATAAATATCATTATAGGGCTTTGACTTTTGATCCAGTCTGCTATCCGCCTCCGCTGAATGGGAGAGTTCATCCCATTCACATTTATGGTTAAAATGACTAATTCTGTGTTTTCTGTCATCTTATTATCCACAGATTATGCTTTTCTTTTTCTTGCCCTCCTAACCCTCTTTCCCAGTTTTAAACTTATGTGCCCCACTTGTATCACACCACTCACCCTCTTTACGATCCTTCCCTCCCCTCTTTGAATCTCTTTACCTTTCTTGTACCCTTCCCTTATTACTCTTTTGCTTTTCCCCATTTCCTCTCCCCCTTTTTAATGAGGTGAGAGATTTTCTGTAAAACAAGTATGTCATTTATTTTCTCTTTGAGCCAACTCTGATGAAAGTAAGATTCATACAATGTTCCTCCCTCTCTCTAAGTTCCCTCATATAAGATGTTTCCTTTGCCTTTTCATGGGATATAGTTTCCCTCTTTTTATTCTCCCTTTCCCCCTTTTCTGACATTATCCCTCTTTCATATCTACTTTCCTTTTTATGTTATATCAGTAAAATCAAATTATACATGTAGTCTTTTTGTATATCCACAACAGAAATACAGTTCTCTGTTATTTTTTTTTCCTTTTTTAAAAATTTAATAATTACTTTATATTGACAGAATCCATGCCAGGGTAATTTTTTTTACAACATTATCCCTTGCACTCGTTTCTGTTCCGATTTTTTTCCCCTCCCTCCCTCCACCCCCTCCCCTAGATGGCAAGCAATCCTTTATATGTTAGATATGTTGCAGTATATCCTAGATACAATATATGTTTGCAGAACCGAATAGTTCTCTTGTTGCATAGGGAGAATTGGATTCAGAAGGTATAAATAACCCGGGAAGAAAAACAAAAATGCAGATAGTTCACATTCGTTTCCCAGTGTTCTTTCTTTGGGTGTAGCTGCTTTTGCCCGTCATTTATCAATTGAAACTCAGTTAGGTCTCTTTGTCAAAGAAATCCACTTCCATCAAAATATGTCCTCATACAATAACGTTGTCGAAGTGTATAATGATCTCCTGGTTCTGCTCATTTCACTTAGCATCAGTTCATGTAAGTCTCGCCAGTCCTCTCTGTATTCATCCTGCTGGTCATTTCTTACAGAACAATAATATTCCATAACATTCATATACCACAATTTACCCAGCCATTATCCAATTAATGGGCATCCATTCATTTTCCAGTTTCTAGCCACTACAAATAGGGCTGCTACAAACATTTTGGCACATACAGGTCCCTTTTCCTTCTTTAGTATTTCTTTGGGATATAAGCCCAATAGAAACACTGCTGGATCAAAGGGTATGCACAATTTGATAATTTTTGGGGCATAATTCCAGATTTCTCTCCAGAATGGTTAGATTTGTTCACAACTCCACCAACAATGCATTAGTGTCCCAGCTTTCCCGCATCCCCTCCAACATTCATCATTATTTTTTCCTGTCATCTTAGCCAATCTGACAGGTGTGTAGTGGTATCTCAGAGTTGTCTTAATTTGCATTTCTCTGATCAATAATGATTTGGAACATCCTTTCATATGAGTGGTAATAGTTTCAATTTCATCCTCTGAAAATTGTCTGTTCATATCCTTTGACCATTTATCAATTGGAGAATGGCTTGATTTCTTATAAATTTGAGTCGGTTCTCTATATATTTTGGAAATGAGGCCTTTATCAGAACCTTTAATTGTGAAGATGTTTTCCCAGTTTGTTGCTTCCCTTCTAATCTTGTTTGCATTAGTTTTGTTTGTACAAAGGCTTTTTAATTTGATGTAATCAAAATTTTCTATTTTGTGATCAGTAATGGTCTCTAGTTGATCTTTGGTCACAAATTTCTTTCTCCTCCACAAGTCTGAGAGATAAACTATTCTATGTTCCTCTAATTTATTTATAATCTCGTTCTTTATGCCTAGGTCATGGACCCATTTTGATCTTATCTTGGTATATGGTGTTAAGTGTGGGTCCATGAAATACAGTTCTCAAAAGTTCCTTTTGCCTTTTCTGCTTCTCTTGAGTCTTATGATTGGAGATCAATTTTTTTGTTTAGTTCTGGTTTTTTCTTAGAAACAAATGGAATTCATCTGTCTCATTAAATGTCCATCTTCCCTGGAAGAAAATGCTCAGTTTGACTAGGTAGTTTATTTTTTATTGCATTCCAAGTTCTTTTGCCTTTCAGAATATCAGATTCCAGGCCCTTTGATCCCTTAATGTGGAGGCAGCCAGATCTTGGGTAATCCTTATTGTGGCACCTCGGTATATGATTTTTTTTTCTGGCTGCTTGTAATATTTTTTCCTTAATCTGAAGTTCTGTAATTTGGCCACAATATTCCTTGGAGTTTTTATTTTAGGGTGTTTTTCAGAAGGTGTTCAATGAATTCTTTTAATGCCTATTTTACCTTCTGTTTCTGTTACCTCTGTCCAGTTCTCTTTGATGATTTTCTAGGCTTGTTTTTTCATCATAATTTTCGGAAAGTCCAATAATCCTCAGATTCTCTCTCCTAGATCTATTTTCCAGGTCTGTCATTTTTCCAAGTAGATATTTGATGCTTTTCTCTAATTTTTCATCTTTGTGGTCTTGCACACAATGTCTCAATGAATCATTGATTTCTATTTGTTCAGTTCTGATTTTTAATGAGTTATTTTCTTCATTAGCTTTTTTTTTTTTTTTTTTTTTTTTTTTTTTACTTCTTTTTGGTTTTGGGTGAGTATAGCCAGATCCTGTTAGGTTCTGGTGTTTTTTAGAGTGGCTTTGATTTCTCTGCTGATCTAACATTTTGCAAGCAGGGCAGAGTAAAATCAGTCTATGCCAGTGTTGTCTCTGTAATTTTCTAACCACAGAGACCACTCCCACCTGGTCTGCACAATATGTTAGCCTCTAGTTCTCTCCCTGCTTGCACTGATCTTCTCCTCATCCCCTCAGGACAAACCTTTTCTGACAAAATTCCAGATTACCTTTGGCTGGTAAGTTGTACTTTTAGTCTTCTTGGCTTTTACCAGTCGAGCACTATTTTTGAGGCTGAATTTAATAATTGGTAGTGAGGGTATGAGAGAGCTTAGAAAGTCGCTTATGCCTTCTCCCCCATCTTGGCTCTGCTCCACATTGATTCTTGCAAAACATTCTGCTCCAAATTTTTCCTCCTTCCCTCCGCTCTCTCTCCTAGACGTCAGGTAGTCTAATACATATTAAATATATTAAAATATATGTTAATTCCAATATATGTATACATAGTTATACAGTTATCATGCTGTACAAGAAAAATCGGATCAAAGGAAAAAAAAAAAACTAAGAAAAAAAACAAAATGCAATCAAGCAACAACAGAAAGAGTGAAAATTCTATGTTGTGGTCTACACTCAGTTCCCATAGTCCTCTCTCTGGGTGTAGATTGCTTTCTTCATCACTGAACAATTGGACTGGTTTTAATTATCTCATTGTTGAGGAGAGTCACATACATCAGAATTGATCATTGTACAGTCTTGTTGTTACCATGTACAATAATCTCCTGGTTCTGTTCATTTCACTTAGTATCAGTTCATGTAAGTCTCTCTAGACCTCTCTGAAATCATCCTGCTGGTTGTTTCTTACAGAAAAATAATATTCCATAATATTCATATACTATAATTTATTCAGCCATTCTCTAACTGATGGGCATTTATTCAGTTTCAAGTTTCTTGCCACTACAAAAAGGACTACCACAAACATTTTTTGCACATGTGAGTCGCTTGCCCTCTATTAAGGTCTCTTTGGGATATAAGCCCAGTAGAGACATTGCTGGATCAAAGGGTATTCATAGTTTGATAGCTTTTTGAGTATAGTTCTAAATTACTCTCTAGAATGATTGGATCCATTCACAGTTCCATTAGCAATGTATCAGTGTCTCAGTTTTTCCACATCCCCTCCAACATTCATCATTATCTTTTCCTGTTATCTTAGATACTCTGACAGGTATGTAATGGTATCTCAAAGTTGTCTTAATTTTCATTTCTCTGATCAATAGTGATTTGGAGCATCTTTTTATATGACTACAAATAGTTTCAATTTCTTCATCTGAAAATTGTCTGTTCATATCTTTTAACCATTTAACAATTATACATTGGCTTGAATTCTTATAAATTTGAGTCAATTCTCTATATAATTTAGAAAATCAGAACCTTTGAATGTAAAAGTGTTTTTTCCAGTTTATTGCTTCTCTTATAACCTTGCCTGCATTAGTTTTGTTTGTACAAAAACTTTTTTAACTTAATATAATCAACATTATCTATTTTGGGGTTAATAGTGATCTTGAGTTCTTCTTTGGCCACAAATTCCTTCCTCCTCCATATATCTGAGAGGTAAGCTATCCTATGTTCTTCTAATTTGTTTATAATATCATTCTTTATGTCTGGATCATGAACCCATTTCAACCTTATCTTGGTATACAGTGTTAGGTAGGGTCAATGCCTAGTTTCTACCATATTAGTTTCCAATTTTCCCATTTTGTCAAATAGTGCATTCTTATCCCCAAACTTGGGATTGCTGTAGTCATTGACTACTTTGCCTTGTGAATCTAATCTATTCTGATCAACTTCTCTATTTCTTAGCCAGTACCAAATGGTTTTGATGATCATTACTTTATAATATAGTTTTAGATCTGGTACAGCTAGGTCACCTTCAAAGAAATGCAATTTAAAACAACTCTGAGATACAGCCTCACACTTCTCAGATTGGCTATGATATCAGGAAAAGATAATGATAAATATTGGAAAGGCTGTGGGAAAATCTGGGACATTAATGCATTATTGGTGGAGTTATGAAATGATCTAACCATTGTGGAGAACAATTTGGAACTATGCCCAAAGAAGTATAAAATTGGGCATACCTTTTGACCCAGCAATGCCATCACTGTGTCTATATCCCAAGGAAATCATAAAGGAGGGGAAAGAACCCTTGTGTGTAAAAATGTTTGCAAAAGCTCTTTTTCTGGTAGCAAAGAATTGGAAAATTAGTAGACACTCATAAAATGGGGAATGGCTGAATAAGTTGTGTATATGAAGTTAATGAAATATTATTGTTGTATAAAAATGATAAACAAGCTGATTTTAGGAAGGCCTGGAAAGATTTACATCAACTAATGCTAAGTGATAAAAGTAGAACCAGGAATATATTGTACACACAAAAAAAAAGCAAGAATGTGTGATGATTAACTGTGAAAGACCTGATTCTTCTCAGTAGTTCAGTGATCCAAAGCAATCCCAATAGAGTTTGGACAGAAAATGCCATATGTATCCAGAAAAAGAATTATGAAGATTGAAATAAATCTTCATACATCATATATCATAAATCATACATATGCTACAATCAACATATGCTACATTCAATTTCTATTTTTTTCTCTCCCATGGTTTTTCCCTTTTCTGATTTTTCTCTCCCAGTATGATTCATAAAGTAACATGTATTAAAATAAAATAAATTTAATTAAAGAGAGAGTAGAAAATGTATCAGTAAACCTTGATTCAAGCTATATAGATGCTCAGATAAATATATAAAGTAACAAGAAAGTACAATTACAAATGTTTTTCTCACTATTAATAATCATTATATTTATGTTTATATGCATATGTACATGTCCTATGAATAACTGAACTGGCATATATTTGGGGAATGATGGAGCAGTGTGATAAATGGTAGCCACATTCCACTCTCCACATATCACCTAGGGAATGTAGTTTGGAGAAATCACTAAATAAAGGCAGAAAAAGGGTCCATATATTTCAGTACAATTTTCTGCAAAAGGAAGTGGCATGTCCTCCCAATGCAAAGATCACATACCTTGTAATATACCTTGACTCTACTTTGTTGAAAACTGAGATATTGTTTGCCTATCACCAGGTGTTTGGGTTCATTTCATAAATTGGGGGTGTTGCCTTAGTTCATACATCAGGCACAGAAATGTTTTTAACATTGGATAATAAAGCAGAATACACACACACACACACACACACACACACACACACACACACATAAACTATTATCCTCAAACTAAGATCATGGTTCAATTTTAAAGACACAGCTAACTTCATCCTGTTCTTCATATTTGCATCATGAATTTCCCCCTATAGTTCCAAAATTTTTAAAATTAGAATTTTAAAGCTAAAGGACATTTCAGAGAGCAGTCAATTCACCTATTCACTCATGAGTTTATGAATGCTAGGAAGAGATTAGTTATCAGACTAAGGTTGGAAAAGTGCTATTTTTATTAATTATTAATTCACTAGTTTGATTCAAATTTCCTACATCCACCCATTTATCATCCCCATTTTTACTTATAATTAGACAAGATAAAGTCAGTCAGAATTATGATTGTGATCTTTCTGTGTAGAAATGAGTACTTTGGCCAGGGTAGATGTGACTTTTGATCACAAGATATGTTCAAAGAATCTCTCCTGAAGAACAGAAATTTTATTTTTCAATTTTAAAATTAAATGTGATTTAATTTCTCCCCATTTATAGCTTTAATAGCTGTTCCTCTCAATTGCTAGTTAGAAGATCTAGGCTCACACCTCATTGTCATCACTAACCAGTTGTGGGACTTCAGACAAGTTATTTTTCCTCACTAGTAATCAGTTTCTTTGCCTGTAACATAGTAAGACTGAATATGACCTGATGACCCAAATCCCCTTCTTGCTCTGACATTGTAAGATACTTTATGAAATCAGGACAGTTTGTGGGAATTTCATTCCAGAAGAGTTCAATTTGGGATTTCTGCCATTCTATCATTGATTCCTTTGGGGAATGAAAAGGAAGTGTTCTCAAACCTATTCTGCCTCTTCAAAGAAAACAACATCTGTGGACTCATCATCGGCTGAAATACAGTGTTTAACAATAGTGAGGCTTGCAGTTTATCAGCTCTGCTCACATGAGTGAGTATCACTTCAGTCAATGGGAATTCTTATAAAAGGGATCTGTGGGTGTGGAGATAAATCAAACAGCTAAGGAGGCATAAAAAAAACTCAAAAGGATGGCAGGAGGGTACAAGCAGCTTAGCATATATTGAGTCAGCAAACAAAGGAACAGAGCTCAGAATTGGCAGGATTTTCATGTAAAGAACCTTTTGGGGCCTTCTTGTCAGCTATCCCCTCAATGTCAGAGAAAAAGAGGGAATTGGAAATGCCTGTCTAAAAAATAAAAGCCCTGAATCTTCTTTATTTAATTTGCTTTATTCCCCCTTTAACAATAGAGGTTATGATATACTAAGTTAAACACTAAAAAAAATAGAAGAGATGCACTTGCATTTATAAAAGACATTAATTCCTTGAAGAATTTTTCTTGTAAGGAATTATATGGAATAAGTCATGTAGATTTATCTGAAATCCATACTTCAGATAGTGATATATACAACACTGATGATGGAAAAAAAAAGGAAAAATATTTTTAATTCTTATAAAAATGTTTTTTTGGATCTGATTAGTGATTTCAGTGGTGGCACAAGGAATAGATAAGTACCAGGCCTGAAATTGGAAGACTCATCATTCTGAGTTCAAACCCAAACTCAGGCACTTACTAGTTGTATGGCCCTTAGTCACTCAGTCCTGTTTGCCTCAGTTTCCTCATCTGGAAAATTAGGTAAAGAAGGAAATGGGCAAATAACACCAATATCTTTACCAAGAAAATTCCAAATAGGGTCATGAGCAATCAGACATTACTGAAAAAAAACTGAACAATTAAAAAAAAAAAGAGCTCCAAGTAAGCAAAATCCCTTTATCAGGACAAATCAATACTTATATTACAATTGATAATATTAGAGTTACATAAAAATAGTTAAGTGATTTTCACAAGATCTCACAACCAGTACATATCAGAGATAGGGCTTGAAAGCAGGGATTCTGAAGAAGCATTTTTAAACATACCATTCTAGCTTCCTCTCCTTAGAAGACATGTTTAAAACATAGAAAAATACACATTATTTTATACAAAGTCAACAATTAAATGTGTTTTACTTGACTATTCATATGTTAAAAAAATTTTCTTTTTCTTTTTGATTTCTTTTTACACCAATGGAAATCATTGGAATGAATATAAATAAAAGTTTGTTAAGTTTTAAAAATAACATTTAATTGAATAAAGGAAAAAGTGAATTCATCCTCAGCTGTACAAACCATTATCCAGAAGTATACCCATCAAAACGTTCTCAATGCAGTGAAAATTTCTTTTAAATACAATAGTTGTCCTTCTTTTATTAGATTGTAGTCCTGTCTACCCCTCTCATGTAAGTACAACACAGAATTAAAGAAAATGATTATGCTCTTGTGCTTAAGAATTCCTCTCATGTTCCTAGAGTTACCCTGGGAAAAGCTCATAGCGAAAAGGGCTAGAGTTCTCCTTTCTCATTCCTCACTTCCCAATTAGAGTAAACATACAGCTGGTTGAGAATTAACCTAATGTTTTGGATTCAAAGTGGGAAATGTAAATATAGTCCCAGGATATTTAATCTGCTCTCAACCCCTGTAGTTACAGAAATGCAAAAATGGCAAAAGTAAAGAGAATGAAGCATTTATTATAGACAGGTTGACTGGTTAGTGAATGCCAGAGTCCAATGCATACACTGAATATGACTTGGTGCTCAATTAGAACAGAGTCAACAGACAAGCTAGCTGGCAATGAGACAGTAACAGTGTTATTTCTTTGGTGAACAAAGTTAAAATGTTCTTTTTGGACCTTTCCATTGGTATAAAAAAAAATCTATGTAGTTTCAGTTCAAACTACATAGACCTAAATTATGATTATAAATATATTAACTGAATATTCATCTATTTTCTTCAATATAATCATTTTATCTTCAGTTCTTATAGAAAATAAAGAAGAAAGTTATTCTAAAGCCATTTCTAAAAGCTAAGCATTTAAAATTTACAGTTTCAGCATTTACACTGAAGAAATATATAAATATGTAAATCAGGGCTTGATTTATTATTCTGCTGATTGTCTATATGAAGTGATAGGGAAAGGGATCATAATGTAGATTAATTTCAAAAGTGTATCCTAGCTAATAAATTTCTCTGGAAAGCTGGTTGTTAAATATTTACCAGCATGTCTCTGGTCTAGGACCACCTTATAGAATTGATTAATTTTTCATTTATTTGAATTATTGCTCCTATACAGATAATAAATACTACTGCCAAGCATTCTTCTTCCCTCATGTTATCTATTCCTTAGATAAGTACCCAGAGCTCTTCATAAGCACTATAATTTAGGTTTTCAGTCATAATTGATGATTCTATATAAGACTCACCTAAATAATGGAGAAAAGGATGACTTGACCTGTATGCCTTCATGTAGAGAGCGGGAACTCTGGAGAAGTATACTTGAAACAAGGTGTTAACTTAGTAGAATTGATGAGATAATGGTTCTCTAGTTCACATATATACTTATTACTTAGCATGGTGATGTAATGGTTCTGGAGGCAGGGATTAAGGGAGGTGTGAATTCACAAAGTTAACTTTGTGAATCTCCCATACTTGTGAACTCCAATGAGTACTTAAATACTTCTTGATTATATGAGCTCTCTAAAGGTGTGAACACAACCACTGCATCAATTCCATTGAGTTAACACTAGGATTCTAACACATACTTAATCAGTATGTTGTAATAATGTAATTATAATAAGGTATATAAGGGCTAAGAAGGACTGTAAGATAGACATTCTATTTCTGACCATCCTGGTGGCTCTCCTTCCTCCTCCACTAAGATATGGACTCGGGCTGGTCCCGAGGACCTCCAGAAAGCTAGCCCGAATATTACACCTTCATGAGGAACATGACTGTTAGAATGGAGAAATATTGTTTATTCCTTTTTTTTATGAAAACCATTTGTGGTGCTACATTCTTCTGAACTACCTATATCTAGGAGCAAGATAAAGACTTTCTTGTACACCTGAAAGGAATCAGCTTGTCCACACATCCCTGATTTCCACTTCACCTCTCTAGAATTTTTAGAGCATTTTCCCCAATGGGTGAGATTTAGGCTTCACTCTTTGTTGAGCTGAGAATTACTATTCCAAAAAAAAAAAAAGAGTTCAATTCCATTTTATATTTTTGGTATACTTTGATATCTGTCATTTTCTGTTTCCTTGACTTGGATAAATAGATTTACTCACTAATCATTACTTATGATCACTTTAAATCTACCTCATCCTATGTTGGTCTCCCAAATCTATTACTTTTCTACATTCCTCTTCCACTTTCTCTGTTGCTTTCCAGTTATTTTTATGTGTTATATTGAGCTATTTGAATGAAAATTACTTGAGACCAAGTGTTGTTTTTCTTTTGCTTTTATTTATATTTTCAGAACTTACACAGTGCTTGGTATATATTAAATATTTATTAAATGCTCTATATCCATCCAGCCATCTGTCTGTCTGTCTATCTATAATACTTCCATCTTGATTTTTTGTAACTGGCTTTTGTGTAACTGGTGTTTTGTAGGAAAGGGCCAAGTTCAAAAAGGTATAATATTAAGGTATATTTCCCCACTTAAGAGATAATATCTAAGAAAATGATTTTTTATTGCCAGCTAATCATGCTCCTAGACCAGCAACATTTGGAAGGGCATATTCATATTTTTTTCTTATAGGAGAAAAGAAAAATCTGGCCTCATTGTAAGAAATCCCTCAAGGCAGAATGTCTTCTCCTTTAGAGAGAAACAAATTCCAAGGTTATCTATGACTACATTATTTTCATGCTTACTTTATAGTCACTTGCCTATACCATTTAGATATCTTATGTAAACATATGCATTTCACATGCACAATATACACCTTATGTGAACTCGTTATTAGGCAAAGTACTACACTGTTACTATCACTCATGCATTTCCTATACTTGCTTAGCTCTGCATCTTGTGCCTAAATTACCTGTCTTTAATCCTTGCTCCTACTCTCTTGATAAATATTTATATCCTATATTTCTTTTATGATCTAGCACACATGTCAATCTCCCTCATGAAACTCCCCTTCTCCCCCTCCAGTCAATAATCATCTTTCATCCTCAGCCCTTATCTGTACTTTTTTTTAAACCACTTTGATGAACAAATATTATCTTGTATTATGGCTCTACATATTAGCAAAGGTTTGTAGTGGATATAGGGCTATCCTTATAACCAGGAAGACTTATCTTTATGAATTCAAATCTGACCTCAGATACTTATTTGTTATGTTATCCTAGCCAAGTCATTTAGCCCTGTTTGCCTCAACTTCCCCATCTGTTGAATGAGCTGGAGAAAGAAACTGTAAATTACTTTTGTATGTTTGCCAAGCAAACCTCAAGTTGGGTCACAGAGTTGAATGCAACTGAAAAAATGACTGATAACAAGAAGTATATTAGCACCCAATTATTATATTTTTAGTTCCATAACAACAAAGACCATGTCTTATTTAATCTCTATATCTTCCCCAACAAGAGTCAGGTAGTGTAGTGCAGAGGGTTCCAGCCTTGCAGGAATATTTCAAGGCTTGCCTTGATGGATAGCAGTAGTATGATCAAAGACAAGACTTTTAATATCTTACTGCCTCAGTTAAGCCTCTAAAACTCTGTGTTATAGATGAGTTTCTGATGTGCATTTCCTACACTGATGAAATTATAATCCAGATCTTCCCTCCCCTGCCTTGAAAAATCAATCAATTACTTAATTACTAAAATTATTTTTTTTCTTAAATCTTCCTTGGTATCTATGAATTGGAAATTTAATAATTTTTTGTTTAATTTTTAAATTTCCACTTAAAAAAGTTATTCTTGGCTTGTATGTGCAGATAATAAGAATTTGTCACTTGCTAGATAGTAGCAGCACTAAAATGGTAGGTATATTCCCATTACATTTAGGTTGGGGATAGGAGTGATAGTACTAGAGATTGATCACTCAACATTTCTCTTCTGTAGATGGCACTTTTCTTCACTATCTGTCCGAAAACCTCAAAGCCTGGATAATGACAGCAGGAAAAGTAGAAATCTATTTAATTTAGCCTTCTTTGAATAAGGCAAGTGAAAACATATGCTCATGTTTAACTTAATTCTATTAGGTAAGGCAGTGTGCTAAGTACTGATGATAAAAAGACAAAAATGGAACTGTCCATGTCTTCACTGAGCTTTTATTCTACTGTGAATATATGCTAATCATAAAATACATGCAAGGTAATTTAAGAAGAATCAGGAAAAGCTTTGCATGGTATGTGGTTACTGAACTAAAGCTAGGCAGAAGCTGTAGCTCAAAAATCTGGAGGCAAAAAAGACTTGCTCTACAAGAATAAGGGATGAACTAGTTAAAAGCAGAGATAGGAGATAAAATATTAAATTCAAAGAACAAATAGGTCATTTTGGCTGGAATGTGTAAAAGTCAAGTATAATGAAATTCAAGAAAGCATTAGAAGCATAATTGGAGAGGTTTTAAAGAGTTGCCTGAGGAATTTCTATTTTATTCTACAGTCTAAGGGAAGCACTGAAAATGTTTGAAGAAAAAAAACAGATATAGTCAAGTATTTCTCTTATCAAGCAGAGACAATTCTAACAGATGGTTAATTTTTTTATCTCAATATAGGTCGACTCATTTTAAGGTTAAAAGTAAATTGTTTTGTGAATAATATGTATGAATGTGCATATGGGGAATTCTCTCTGTAGAAATCCCCATCCTTTCATTCAACTCAACAATATATGTAAACCTTATAATCTTAGAGAATGTTCTTAAGCACTGAGGAGTTAAGTGACTTACCTATTAACACAAAGGTAGCATATTAGGAAAAAAGGGAGCCTGAACCTAACTCTTCCAAATTCTGAGCCTAGAATTCTATTCATTATGTCATGCTAAGTTACCGTCTGAATTTTTCTTTCCCTTTCTTTCAACCTTCCACCCAGAGACCACACTCATATTGTTAGAAAACCTAGGTTTGGGGATTGTGTGGCCTGTGTTCAGAATAATAAAGTACTAGACAAATAAACTCACTAGGAAAAGAATTATAATTTATCTGGATTGGCATTTTTCCAGATCTGGCCTTTGTCAGAACAAGAGTACCATTTACTCATCTCTGATCCTTTTTATATATGAGCCATTTAAAAGTCTATGAAAAACAGGGGTGGCGGGGGTGGAGGGGCTGTTATGTGAGCAAATTTTAAATGTTCTCTAAATTTAGAGATAATTAGGAGAATATAAAAGTTGAAGCTATGAGAATATGAGAAAGAAATCAACAAAAGGATGAAAATATGATGAGATATGTTTGGGGCCATAAGTTATAAATATGTAAATCATTGGCCCTAGGGTGGTCCTTTAGCATTTGTCTAGTCCTGTGACCATTCAACAAAAGCAAATGGAAACTATCTTGTCTAGCTTAAATGTTGTTTTGTTTATCATTTTGTTTCTATTTTCTTTAGCACTTTATCAAACCAAAATCTTATCTGTCATAAAAATAGAAATTGTAAATTAAAAAAAGAATCTGAATCACCTTGAATATTTTGTGTCTGACATCATTTGCTTTTTCCATGCATGAACAGCAGTTGAATAATGTCAACTGGAGTGAATATTATCCTGCAGTAAGGCCAGTCAGAAAGGAAGTATAGATATAAATAAATTATAATTGAATCACAGACCTATTCTAAAAGCATGTTCTTTGGTAATTTAACTTTTTCTATTGAGTTGGAGAGTTGTTATAAAGGGTCATAGTTTCATGTCTGCAGTGCTTAGGAGTTTCATATTCCAACTAAAGGAACAAATGCAAATTTGAAATCAAGCTCATAAATAATTTGCTTTCCCATCATAAAAAAAATCAATGAAATCTATTGCATTGTTAACCTGAAGCATTTCATTTTGGTCTCAAAAATCTTTCTGTAACTAAAAGATAGTGGACAAAAGGATCAATCTCCACTTTGGTTGGTGTTCAAAGCAATAAATTACCACATCTTATCAGCATTTTTCAGCTTCCACTTTAGGCTGTTATTTTGATGTTACTATAGGATTGCTACTGTTTTCTGCCACCTGCAAGCAAAATTTGTAGAAAACAAAGACAAGTTATGACTTTAATGTCTAAACATATATTTTCCATTATCAAAACATATTCAAGTACAATTACTCATTTTAGTAAGACAATGATTTTTGACTTTGCTACAGAAAAAAATGAAAATACTACAGTTTTCTTTGCCATAAATTAGTAATATATCATGATAATCCAGTAAAAGTTTTGGGGTACATTCTTAGTTGTTTTGTACCAACAGTTTGGAGCTTTCCTGTCTAAAAATTCATCTTATTGCATTTGGTCTCTCTCTTCATGGTTTTTTTTCCTATTTTATTTTGTATGTATCTAAGTAGTGGTTGTTGAGGTCAGTGGCTGTTTCTACCTTTCTCTCTATATATGTATGTATAGCACAGAGTCTGGCATATAATAAGCACTTAATAAATGCTTATTGCTTGATTGAATGATTGCTTGGCAGACTTTTTAACTCTAGGGGTGAAAACTAGCTTGCTCTATTAAATATATCTTAGTTTAGGTGAGCTTCCATATTTGTCCCACCCTTGTTTCTTTTCAGGAAATTGTGACAGATTGTATATGACTGCACTGGATTGTTCTTACTCTCTGGCTAATGACTGGTGTCACCCAAGCTAGGAAGCTTGGGCTGTTGCTTGCTAGTTTGACAGGTGTAACTTGTCAAGGTTAAAAATGGCTGGGAATTTCACCCATTTACCTTTGTCAGTAGTGTTGACTGCCATGGGCTGGGGGGTTCTCTCTTTTGTGTCTCAACATCTCCTGAGATTTGTCTTTTTATATACTTGGCTCAAGTAGGCAAGGGAATTAACTGTGCCAGAAAGGAGATAGTGGAAAAGATAGCAATAACAGTTGGGCTTTACTTTTCACTGAACTATCGTGGAAAAAGAGCTGGATCTGACACTAGAGTATCAGAGTTCAAATTCTAGCTACACCATTGTATGACATTTGAAAAGCTATTTAACTTCTCTCATCAGATTTCTCTCATTTTTTTCAAATTATGGATTTCAAACATATGATATATAATGTCCTTTCCAAGTCTAAATACCATGATTCTTACCATCCAACTATATACCTATTATATACAATTTTCTGAGATATAAATGCTTAATTGTTAACCTTATTGTCCTAACATATCTTAACATCCTAGCATCTATTTTTAGATTATATGCACCTCAAGCAATTATCTAACACTGCTTACCCAAAACAAAAGAACTATGTAATTCTACATGATCTTAGTTATCATCTCTTTCAACTGGAAGCATGACTTTCCTATTGAATATCCCAAAGCAAGGAGCCATCCAATATGGTACAATAAAAACAAATCCACCTACAAGGTGGCAATGGACAAATCACCTAGTTAATATCTTAATATATATGTTAATATATGTCTTACAAACATCTGAGGATCCTTCCAGTTTTAGAACTATAATTATCCACTTGAATACCTCCAGTAATAAGGATATCATGGCCCACTAAGGAAACATTTTTTTTTTTATATTGGGGTAGCTTTAAATATTAGAAGTTCTTCAGATCAAGATACCATCTGCCTCCTTATAACTTTAAGTCATTGATACTATGGAGGGAGTCATATTGATTAAGTCTAATGAAATTCAATTCAGCAAACATTTAATAAGACTCTATTACATATATGACAATATGTTAGACAGTGTAATTATTTTTCTTTGTTGGTTTAGTTGTAATTGATTATTAGTTTTAGTAACTAATAGGAAGAACTATGACAATCCCTCTCCACCAATGAAAATCAGAATCTTAATTATTATATGTTTGAGTTACCTGAGAGACAGAAAAGCCAAATGATGTAGCCATCATCTCAAAGTTATTAAGTATAAGCATATAATGATAACTTTTTTTAAATAGTTCATTATTCAAGTAAGTCCTCCTGCATAGCACAATGATTGACATGTAGTATTTAATAAATTCTTCTTTGGGGGGAGGGGCAATCAGGGTTAAACAACTTGCCACAGGTTACACATCTAGTAAATATCTAAGCTAATATTTGAACTCAATTACTCCTGACTACAGGGCCATTGTTCTATCCATGTTTTATCTACTGTACCACCTAGTAGTCCCAGGATATAGTAAATACTTATTGATTTATTAATTCAGAATATATATGTTTAAATTTATATGTGTGTGTATATATATATATATATGTATATGCATGCACACACACACATAGATAGCTATTTAGACTTAAAGTTGATTTTAAGTGTAGATTTAACCAAAGTCCCATATAGTTAAAAAAATTTATAAAGTGGAATAGTTTTTTCATATGTCATAGTCTTAGAAATTATTTGGTATTCACTTTGTATAATTTAGCTATCCCATAGATGCAAATTAAAATTAGCATAACATATGAGAAAGAAAAAACTTCCATAGTTAAATGAGTTTCTGGTTAAGAATACAATGAAGATTACAATGGAATTCTCAAATCTCAATATTTATATTTAGAGGACAATCCTTTTTTCCTCCTATGTTCCTTGAAGGATTCTATTTTGTTTTAATTTAACCTAATAACAAGATTTCAGTATTTCAACTTTAAAGAAAAAGAGTCAAGATTTCCAAAGGAAACATCTTGGTTTCCCTAGTTCATTCAGTTTTATCAAATATGTCATAGTGACAATGAAAGGAATATGCACTAGTCAGATGACTAGTCCTTTGGTCATTCACAAATTCTATTCCTCAGTGTTTTAGATTATTACTTAATTCATATTTTAATTACTTACTCATTGATCTTCAATGTCTCTGTGTTCATATGGATAAGGTTCAGACCTATGACCTTGCTCCAAAGGATCAATTTCTCTCTTTGATTCATTGTTCCCAAATGAAAGTTTCATTCTAGAAAAAGTTATACAATAAAGCCAATAAATACAAGCTTTGTATTTTTGTTTGTTTGTATTTCCAAAATTTTGCTATGAGGATTCCCAACTCTCATATGGTTAATGGGATAGTCTTTATTTTACTCCAAGAAAAATTAATGCAATATTATTAAAATATTAAAGGGGCATTTATAAAAATAAAAAATATATAAATTGTCCATATAGCTTATCAGGTCTGCAATCAGTACAAGGCTCAATCATTCTGGGAAAATATTATTTAGTCATTCATCATTCATTCATTAGGTCCTGAAAATGTTCAAGTTATTTCAAGAGAGAAAGAAAGGCAAAAACATACTCCTGTCTTCAGGCAGCTTATATTCTCCAGTGGAAGAGAAAACAATTACCTATCTACCATATATTCACAGTGGCTGGAGAATAATCTGAGAAGGGAGGAATAACAAGTACAGGAGGAGGAAAGGAATAGGGAGAGGCCTGAAAAACCTGATGTTTGTCCTCTGAGAAACATAAAGCAAAACCGAGTCTTAGAAATTTTATAATTTGCAACATAGTTGAAAGGGATCTTAAACTAAAACTCAAGAATCAATGGTATAGTGAATAGAGTACTAGATTTTTATTCAGGAAGATAAATCTTCAGATTCAACTTTAACCAGTTACTTTCAGCAAATGATATATGCACATTATCAAACCTTTCTGTGTTTCTTCATCCATAAAATGAGGGTTTGGAATTAATGAGCTCTCAAGTACTTTTGAGGTCTAAATCCATGATCTTATGACTTGAATTCTAATCCACATCTTATTACATGTGTGATCTTGGGCAAATCATTGAGGAACTCAAGATAGAGTACTGTGCCTAGAATCAGGAAGAACTGAATTTAAATACAGACATAGAAACTAACTTTTTAAGTCTGGGCAAGTCAGTTAACTTCTATTTGCCTCAGTCTCCTTAACTGTAAAGTGGAGATAATAATAACACCTACATTGCAAGATTGCTGTGAGGATCATATTTGAAAAGCATGTAGCACAGTGGTGGCACATAGTAGGTAACATATAAATGTTTTCCCCTTAATCTTTCTGGCTCTCAGTTTCCCTATAATAAGTTCTAAGGTATATTTTAGATCTTTTCATTTATCATTTGATTCAATGAAAATGTTGCCCACAATCACAGAGCCAATAAATGAAATCAGTACTGACATCCTGTCTTCTGAATCCCTACCCATTAAGTTCTTATTTATTTTTGCTTTGTTTATTTTGTTTCTTCATTTTGTTGTTGTGCTTATACTTTTACATATGAGAACACTGTATTTAGGAATAAGGAACTTTTTAAAAAAAATTTTGTTGGGGGAGTAGAGTGAGTCAGAGGTAGGTTAAGAATTTTTAGTAGCAAGATGGTACTAAGCTTGGTAGCTGAAAACCTAACTTTTTCACAGGCGAAATTAAGCCACATTTACATAATTATAGAAGAATTTTCTCAACAAATTCTTCAGGTATAGGTCTGAGTATAATACAGTCTTTCCTTAGGTCATTTTTGCTACGTAAAAGCACCTGCAAACTTTATCAAGGTATCCCTTCATTCTCCCCTTTTACATTACTTCCATTTTATCTTCTACTTGTTTCCCCTAAAAGTTTTCCCCTATTTTCCTTTTGTCTCATCTTGTTTTTCACTATATGTTCTAAGGTTAGAAGACAGGAAAAGTGGGAGTGGTGGGAATAGTGATGATGGTGATAGTGGTTGTGGTTTTCTTGACTCAAACCCTATAGGTGATCCAAAATTTTGCTGTTTGTAATACTGAAAAGGGTTTATAATCATTGGGTAGAAGACAAGACAATTCAGTCACTCATGACTGCCAGTAATCAAGTTCATCGAGGTGGCTTGTAGGGTCCTTAAGATGAACCTAAGACAAGCATTTATTAAATACCACATGAAGTAAACACTGTTCTAAATTTGGTACCTCTCATACTAAAAGTAGAGAATGGAATCAAAGAAAGAACTTTCTTGAGTTAGTCAAGGACATCTATTGAGTGCCTATGGTATTCTAGGGACAATACAGAAGGATGTGGAAAAGTAATGAGTTAAGAAAATCAATTAAGTAACATATTTACTGCAAAGAGTGGTTCATTTGAAATTTATAAAGAGTGACTGCTAGAACTCTATAAATATTCATTAGTGATTATTCACAGGAGCCCATGAAGTACATTGGTATTGTTGTGCCAATTTTAAAGGTGAGGAAATTGTAGCATTGACAGATTATTAATTAAATAGTCCTGTGTCAAATAATTAGTCAACAGTATAGCCTAGGCAAAACCTTAAAGCCCTTGAGTGTAAAGTTGTTTACCACATTAATATACTCTTATAGAATGAAAAGTAGAAAATTTTAATAGTGGAAAAAACTAGTAAAACAGCAGAGAGTGGTGAACTGTATTTTACCTTTCTTAACATAAGTAATATTTCAAGTGTGAATGGAAAGGTATATCTAATCCCTCTGTTTACCTTCCTTTACTCTAGTTCTTATACAGGACCAAAGAACAGAACTCTTTATCTGAGAACTCTAAGATAGAGATAAGAAAGTTACTTTTCTCACTTCTGAAATGGAATATACTACTCCCAAGAACAATGGTTTATTAGTTGTATACCTGAGATGATGAAATATTTCTATAAATTTAGAAAACTTATCAAATAAAGCTCATATTAAGAAGCCTACTTGCTCCATAGAAACATTTTTCTTTATGCTAAATGATGTTAATCCCTGACTAATTTAGTAACAAATATATAAAATAAAGCATTTCATTAGTTTGTTTTCATATTTTTAGTAAAATGAGATTGTGGGGTGCCATTACTATTAATCATATTGATATTTGTAATCAAAGAGTCAATGGATCCATGATATCACTGAAATAAGTATTCCCCTTCAGTGCAGATTGCCATTCATGCATTTTCATCATAACTTAATTTTGTCCATATTCTTCCATAGATCATATACATGGTGATAAAGTAATGAAGCAGATGAAACTTTCACAGCTAAAGGAAGCACTTGAAGAGTATTAAGATTATTAATACAATAATCATAAATAATGAAATAAGAGATAGATCATAGAATGATAGCTAAGAATTTTGTAGAGCTTTAAGGTTTGCAAAAATGCATTACATCTTTTATCTCAGTTGTTCCTCAAAATCCTCATAGGAAGTATTATTATCCCTATTATACAAATGAGGAAACAGGAGGGGAAAAGACCTAAAGACATTTAGTAAGCATCTGAGGCAGAATTCTAAATTATATTGTTTGCTTCAAGTCTGCCCCTATATTATAACACCAAGCTACATCATATTACCACATATCAAAGATTTATAGTAGAATGGGCCTGAAAATTAATTTATTCTAATATGCTCATTTTGCAAATGAAGAAATTGATGAATGAAGAGTTCAAATGGACCTCAGAAGCATCAAGTTAGAATTCTTTTAATTTGTTGTTGTTGAGTCATTTTCAATAGTGTTCAAGTTTTCATAACCCTATTTGGGTTTTTCTTGCTAAAGATAATGGAGTGGTTTGCCATTTCATTCTCCAATACATTTTACAGATGAAGAAATTGAGGCAAAAAATTTTAAGTGAATTAAGGGACATATAGCTAGTAAATGTCCTCAGGAAAAGGAGTGTTCCTGATTTTGGGTCTCCCCCTATCATCCAGCTGCCCATTTAATTTTAAAACCAAGGAAACTAAGATTTAGGAAAGTTAAGTGACTCATCTACTAACACAGAAATTGTCCTTCAAAAATTGAATCCAGATCCCACATTCCAAATAACACACTCTCTCTTTCCAATGAACAATCCTACCTTTCAGTGTTCTGGAAAATGATCTCTGTTCATTTTTACAAACATTTCATAGATAAGGGAAATAATAATAGCATCTGTCTTCCAAGATTGTTGCAAAGATCAAATTAAATAATAATTGTAAAGCTCTTAGCACAGAGCCTGGCATATCTTAAGCTCTATATAAATGTCAGCTATTACAGATATAATGGAGAGTGAAGAAAAAAGTATTTCTGGAATCTAAACTTACATGACTTAATACTATAATGATGAAAAAAATACCTTTCCTCTTTAATTTTCTCTTTTGCCTCTAAGAAATTCTAGTTCCCTTTAAGACCCAAGACCTAACTCTCTCACATATTGGTTATGTGATCCTGGAGAAATCTTTGAATCTGTTCATTGATCCCATGAAAATCTCTGACTGTAAGTTGCTGAGCAGAAACTGAACTGCACTTGTAGAAGTTTCCTCTTTGGGAATTCTATATAACAATGAAATAATAGACTCAGTCCCATTCTACTCTATCTCATGTTTTTATTGACTTATTATTATTTATTTCCAACAGAATACAAACTCCTTGAGGGTAGGGACTGTTTTGTTCCTGTCCTTTATTCCCAGCTATTAGTCCATTAGCTCTTTTACCAACTCGACCTGTTTTCTTGAGTTGCCATGTTTTCCAGAAACACTGGACCTGGGCTATGAAGGAGGCTCTGAAAGAGTCAAGGATTGAAGTCCTCCCCTGAACAGATATAATTTAGTATTTCCTTCTTTACCTGTACTCTCAATGTGTCCTTGAGGGAAAAACTAGATATAAGACAGATACCCATCAGTCTGCACCAGACTACTGTTCAACTGGGACTCTTGTAGATAAGCAAACTTGATAACTTCTTAGTCTCTCATTTACCAAAGGAAAAGAATGGTAATTTTCCCAGTTAATTACCCCATTTCCCCTCCCTTTTGCCTCCCACTTCCTTTTAGGAGGGGATTGACTTCCATTCCTCCCATGAGATTTCTCCCATTTGGAACTCATAAATATTCTATTTTCTGTCTAGATTGTGAATTTCTTCATACTTGATATAAGAATTCCACTCCTTGGTGTTGGCCATCTTGTTCAAATGCGAAACATACATTTATCAAAAAGGCTATTTTATGGAGAACTCACACAGGACAAGAGCTCACAAAGTGTTCACAAAAAGTGATACAAGGACATACTCAAAATCTCTCTTATGATCTTTAGAATTGAATGCATGATATTAGAGACACTGGCATAGGACCACCCAGCATGGCATATCCTCATCAGGGAAGGTGCTGTGTTCTATGAGCAAAAACAGAATTGAATTAGCTCAGAAGAAATGTAAATACTCAAAGTTAGTGAGTCCACCCCTAAATGTTCATAGTGACTACTTGTATCCTATCTATAGTAGTGCATTCTGGCTTATATTGATCTGGCCAATCAGAGTTGAACACACTGTAATTCGATTCTAATATGGTAATGTTATTTTGATACTCTTTAAGAACAAAGGACAATGAGAATGAAGAACAACAACCAACTAATTGGGAGTTCTACATGCATATTCATTTCTTTTCTAATAAATCCAGTTTCAACACATGTCCCATGGACTTGATTCTTTTTTTGCCTAACAATTCTTAATAAATAATTATAGGATCAAACACAATTGCAACAGTTCAATCTTTTCACCTAATTGTGCTTTGCAGAAACTTCTGAGTTTGCATTCACCTGGCTTAGTCATAAAGAACATAGATTCTGAGAATTACTTAGTCTTCCTCCATTTTTTTCATCTACAAATAAAGTGATAATAGCACCTGCTTTTCAGGGTTAAGGAAAAATGAGACAATATTTCTAAAATACTTTCAAACAAAAGCGTAATTGAAAAAAAAATTACAAACTTTTTATTTTCAATTGCCTATGTAAAACGTAGGATAAAAGTGACATGAGATGGATAAAGTAATGACTGTCTGATCTTATGTGCCTTTATATTTCCCCTTTTCCAAATCATATCCTCTCTAGATTTTATATTCCAAATTAAATATTAAGAAATTTTTTCACATACTAAATTATTTTGAAACTTATTTTTTGACATTTATGAACTGATGCTAAGTAAAAGAACCAGGAATATATTGTACAAGGTAACAGCTATCTTATACAACGATCAACTGCGAATGACTTAGTTATTCTCAGCAGTGCAAAGATACAAGACAATCACACACACACACACACACACACACACACACACACACACATGGGCAAATTACAATGAAAAATGCTATCAGAATCTAGCAAAAGAACCACTGGAGTCAGCATGCAGATTGAAGCATATTATTTTTCACTTTTAAAACAAATTTCAACCTATGTTTTCTTTTACAATATGACTAATATGGATATAAGTGTTGCATGAGTGCATTTGTATGACATACATCAAATTGCTTATCATCTCAGTAAGAAAGGTGGAAAAGGTGGAGAGGAGAAAATTTGGAACTCAAAATATTTTTAAATATTAAAAATTATTTTTACATATATTTGGGAAAAATTAAATATCAAATACCTGAAAATAAAAGTTATTTTTCTCTTTTTGGCTAGGTCTCTATCTGTAGTTTTAAATTTGTTCCAGATCTTTAGTCACCGATGTAGATATGACAAAAAAAAAAAAAAAAGACAAGGGGTAGGTTTAGCTGGATTCTTGCTGGGTAAAAAGTACATGAAGGAGGTTACAGTGATTTGGATTAGAGTCTAAGATTAGGTGATATATCACAAATAAGCAATGCAATAGCTGTCAAGAATTTAGATAAATGAGTCAAAGAAAGGCAGTCTTTGCCCAAACTTTCTTAAATGTAAAATTCTTAAATGCATTTTAGATATTGTGAGAAAGACCTATGAAAGGATCTTCTTGAGTCATAAGGCAGAGGAAGAAAGAAATCCACAATGGCAGTTTTCTACATTAATTTATCAAATAAATGCTGAGCTTTTCCAAAGAAATGGTAGATACTGCAGGACATTTACATGAACATATTTACTTAAAAGGAAACAATAGTTTTAAAAGAGAATGGAATAAGAAACAAAAAGTAGCTGAAGTCAGTCAGGAATCTAAAATCTGGGGAATCGTAAAAGAAAGTTGTGAGAGTATTGAAACATTATATAGTCTACTTTGACAATTTCTTAACATTTTTGACTGCCCTCTTAATTCATTAGCATTTTTAGTCCATATGTCCTTTTACACTGTTCAACTTTCCTCCTCTTCCCATACCATTCATCAATGTATACTAGTACCCATTTTTACATGTATATACATGTGTGTCTATGTACGTAACATTATATATGCTTAGACATGTTTCCTATATTTACATACATATATATGTGTGTGTGTGTGTGTGTGTGTATGCATAGTGCATTATTGGAGTAATAGGTAAAAGGACAATGATGGTCCAGTCTAGGCCATGGCAAGGCAAAGGTCTTTGGTTTAGCTGTTGAACCAAAAATGAGATCTACAAAAAAGATTCCCTTATGGGCATCTCAAGCTTTCTCTATTTCTTGATTGTGTTCAAGTAAGGCATTTTCTGTTGTAAGCTTCCAGATGGGAAGGGAGACACTTGCAGTCGTTACAAAGACCTCTTGTTGTTAAATGCCGATTTTTTGTTACTGACCAAAATGTGTTTGTGACATGGCAGCCCCACTTCTTCATATCTTTGTGTTTGTTCTATCCTGCTTTTAGGTGAAGGAAGACTTTTTGGAGACAGTTGCAAAACTGTGAATTTTGAAAGGTCAAAAACCAACAGAGTTTGCTGGCAACCAAGCCTGGTGAGTTGCCAGTATCCCAAATGAAAGGAATGAGCTGAAGTGTTAGTCCATGTCAAAATTGAACAAAAGCTGAGTTTGAAGGAGTGACTTTTGGGGAGTATAGCACTTGAGCAATAGCAGCAAAAATGGAACAATTCATTCATTAGTTATGCTACATTTGGAAGGTAACTTGGTGGGGCAAATGTATTGTGGCAATCAGTTTGATTGAGCCCACAATACCAAAGATTATAGGCACTGAGGTACTGTACTAGAGAGTATATCTATGGCTTGAGGAGAAATATTTATTTTTCTCCTGTTCCTGTATTTTCTTAATATATGTTTCTTTATTAAATAATACTGGATTGATAATCAGTCAGCCAATGATAGTGGCGATTTGGAGTAAAGATAACAACAGTGATTTCTTTTTAGGGAAAATAGAGAAGAAAGAAAACTTCAAGTTATGGAATTAGAATGGTAACTCTATTTTCACCAAGGAAGTACCCCTAAAACTCTGAAAAGCAGATATAATCAGACTTAACACTTCTAAGGACAGAAAGCAGTTGGAGTGGGAGTGCCATAAGAACCATCATTCCCACATCTTACTGGCTTATAAAAACTATTCTTATAAAGATGATTTCATTCTCTCTGGGTTGGTACTCTAAGAGAAATTTGCGGAAGTTCAACTTTAAAGTGTTCATCCTAAGCTGACTAAAGAAATGTTTACATGACACATAAGCAACTAGGAATCTAGGCAGAAAACAAATCATATTGTTTGCATAATTCCACAGTTTTAGGGTTAAAATAAAGAATAACTTCTTAATTTGTTAGCTGAAATTTGGAACTATGCCCAAAAGGATATAAAATTGTTCACAAAACTTTGATTCAGCAGTGCCACTGATGGGTATCTGTATTCCAAAGTGATCATAAAAGAGATAAAAAGACTTACATGTGCAAAAATGTTTGCAACAGCTTTTTGTGTGCCATATAAGTTGTGGTATATGAATGTAAAAGAATACTATTATCCTATAAAAAAAATGATGAGCAGGCTGATTTCATAAATGCCATAAATGCTTGGAAAAACTTATGTGAACTGATGCTGAGTGAAAGAAATAGAACCAGGAAAATATTGTACACAGAAACAGCAGGACTGTGACAATCAACTATGATAGACTCTTTTCAGAAGATGGCTCTTCTCAGAAATTTAGTGATCCAAGGTAATTCTAATAAAATTTGGATGGAAAATGCCATCCAGATCCAGAGAGAAAACTATAGAGATTGAATGCAGGTCAAAACATACTATTTTCATCTTTTTTGTCTTTGTTTTATTTCTTTCTTTCTCATGGTTTTCCATTTTGTTCTGCTTTTTGTTGCCAGCATTATTGCTTTGGAAATAGATTAAGAATTAATGTATATGTAAAATGAGTAAACAAAACAAACAAATAAAAGTTTGGTAAAAAAAAAATAAAATATAATTGGTATCTCAGACACAGTGAATCAGTTGGAAAAGAGATACATTTGAAGTTGGGAAGCTGTCATTTGACTTTTGGCAGGTAATAGAATGGGCGGTAGGTGGCACAATGGATAGAGAATAAGATCTTAAGTCAGGAAGACTCATCTTCATGAGTTCAAATCTTCCCTTAGACACTTATCACCTAAACTGATCTTAGATAAGTTACTTAACTTGTTTGTCTCAATTCTTCATCTAGCAAATGAACTGAAAAAGGAAATGATAGATCACTCCAATATCTGCCAAAAATCCTAACGAAGATCATGAAGAGTCACAAATAACTGAAGAACTACAACAGGTTGTAACCAGAGGAAAGTTGTTTGACCTGTTAGTGTTTCAAGCACTCGTCTGATATGATAAATTATCAACTATATGTTATTTTGTTCATGGGCAGACTTTAGATATTAAAAATCTCTCATAATGTTGACATTATATGACAAAATCAAACAAAAGCTACAAAAAGAAAATGAACAAATAAAAATGCCACTGTAATTCAGCATTAAAGATTAGCATCATGTGGTTAAAAATTCGAAGAAATCTAACAGAAAGATGAAAAGGAGAAAAATCTAAATCAAGAAATGGTTGGAAAAATAATTAAAATGTATATGATAAATACTAATGGGACCAATAGAATACACATATAGTTATTACTAACATATGACATTTATAAAATTTGTCCATGTACAGATAAATTGCAACACAATACATACATTCCTTATAATTCACAATTCACTAAAAATACAAATATGAGAAATGAATACCAAAAGATATAAACCTTAATTAAAACTAATAATTCACTCCTAAATAACAAATGGCTTAAAGAACAAATAATATTGTGAAATACAAGGAAAATGACTTCTAGAGATGGCGGCAAGATGGTTTATTAAAGAATGTACTCAACTAAATACTTCCAATATTTTTCTCTAAATAACTTTAAAATAAAGGATCAAATCAAATTCTGTCTGGCAGAGCCAACAAATGTCAGAATTGGACATTTGCCCAGCCCTACAAAACATAGGGGGGTAGAAAGAGAAATTTGTGAATTGCAAGTGGAAGTTGATCCAGAGTTCACATAGATGAAACACTACTGGTAAGACCAGGTAGTGATGTCAGAAGTAGCAATAATCTCAAGTCAAAGACAGGAAGAATACCTGGTAACAGCCTGAAAGAGATAAAAATATATCCATATGTAAGTATTAGATTCAGGATCAGACAGTACTTGGCAACTCCATTGGCTAGAAACTACTTTTCAATCATAGTGCAATGGTAGAAAGAATCATTTTCAATTAAGGAAGGACTTGAAATTCTAAGAAGCACTATCACTTTTATCTCAAAAGTTCATGAATTCTGAGGAACAAATATTCCCAGATACTAGACTCCAAAGAAACCAGGGGCCCTTCCTAAGAAAGGATCTGAATATTGACTCAGAGAATATTGACTATCCCCTTGTCTAGATCACAACTTGAAAGCAACAAAAATTTCCAATCCTCTCAAAACTAGCTCTGAAAACAGTAATGCTAAAAAGATCTAAGTTTGAAACATTGCTCCTCAATTCCATATGCTGGGAATAAAATAAAAAAAATTAATATGAAGTTCAAAATCAAGAAACAGATTTGAAAAAATGAGCAAAAACAATAACCAAGAATATGATCATTTTAAAAAATTGGATCAGTAGAACAGATTAGGTTTACAATACATTACGGTAAATGACTAGTAATTTAGTATTTAGTAACCTAAAAATCCAAGTCTGAGGAACAAGAATTCATAATTTGACAAAAACTATTGGGAAAACTGAAAAACAAAATGGCAGAAAATTGGTATTGAGCAATATCTCACACCATATTCCAATATAAGATTAAAATGGATACATGATTGATATAAAGAATCATAAGCAAATTAGGTGAGCATGAAATAGTTTATCTGTCTGTTCTATGGATAAGAGAAGGATCAATGATCAAATAAGACATAAAAAACATAGTGATGTATAAAATTGATAACTTTATTATATTAAATCCAAATGGTTTGCAAGGGGTCAGAGCCAATGTGGCTAAGAGGACACACATGTTTTTCTGAACTCTACCCACGATCCTCATATTAACAGCAAATCCAGCCTCTAAAGTGGTTTTAGAATAACAGAACCCACAAATATCAGGTGTGTAACAAATTATCAGCAGAAGATAATTTTGAAGATCTACAGAAAAGGTGTGTTTCAATCGGGCATGGAAGGAGGCAGGCCAAGTATAAGCAGGCCAAGCACAGATGCCTAATGCAGGCAGCACACAGTCCCAGGGATGTGTGGTCTCTGTGTGCCAGAAAATCTACTGGGATAATTCTATAGCAGTATTGGCTACTTTGCCCTTGTTGCAAGCCAGTAGATCAGTGTGTTATGGGCCAGAACTCTGAACTTTGAAATAAGGATTCTTACAAGGTGTTAAGTAAGTGGAATTGATAAATACAATGGTTATCTAGTTTAACGTAGTGCTTAATAGTTCCCTAATTTAGTATGATTGATTTAATCTTACAACAAATAATGGTTTCCTAGTGATATAATGATTGATTTATACTCAGTGTAGAGCATATAAGCAGAGACAAACTCAGCCAAAGGACTCAGACTCAGAGCCAGAGAAGACAGCAAACTGGAGGTGGGAACTCAAGCTCACAGAGCCAAGGAGAGACAGATTCATTCTATCTTCTTCAGCCTTGTGGTGGCTGGCCTGGCCTTCTACACTTCTCCACTGAAACCAAGACTCCTGAAGGACCTCCAGAAAGCTAGCTGAAGCCTCAGGCAAGGAAACTAGACTATGAAGGAGATAATTAAGGATTTGGACTTTAACACCTGTCTATTCTCATAGTTATTTTTCTACTGAAAATTATCCATGCATATGTTTTAAAAATAAAAAGCTTTAATAAAAAAAAGAAAAAGAAAAAGAAAAATATATATTGAATCAACGTACAATATACCTGACTATTGTCAATACAAGCTCAGAAGATCCTATCATGGGTCAAACACACAAAATTCATATGAATAGTTGGATGGAAATGGCTCTAAATCTGTATATCACATGCTTCTTTTGAGCTACTTTAATTCTGCTTTTCTCATAGAAATCCATGCCTTCTTTCATGTGGGCACACCATGCTGAGTGGTCCTGTACTACTGCTTCCCATGTCTCACATTAAATTCCAATGTTCTTCAGAATCTGAAGAATACCCTTTTATTGTTTTTTTTTTTTTTTTCTGACTTCCATTTGGACACTTGCGTTATGTGAGTTCTCTGTAAAATAGTCTTCTAGACATATATACATTTGACATTCAAACAATATGATCACCACATGGATTTGTATTGTTTACAGCATATTTTGAATGCTTGGCATTTCATCTCAAGAAAAGATCTCAATATCCCAGTACTTTATTGTGAAGACCTGGATACCTTAGAATCAGCCAGAGTCAGGATAAGCAAAAGTCCTTGGTCTTTATTGTTGCTTTTTAGAGATAAGAGTGAATTGGATGGATGCAGAATCTCCATGACCTTCCTTCTTTGTCTCTCACCCAGAAGTGACTTTGGCTAGTCTTACTCCACCCCCTAATCCCTCCTACAATTCTCTGTATACACCAATTATCAAGTCAGCACAGAATAGTGGGAAGGGCAATTTTCCAAGCATGTGCTAATAGAATATTGTCCAATCGGTAGTTAGCCTCAAGTGCTGGGTTGTCCATCCTCAGTGCATGAACTCAAGAGTTTCAGCCTTTTACACTTTATCTTACCAGTTGGTCTTCAGAATCATCCTAAGGCAATTCAGATTGAAGCAATTCAGTTTCTTGGCATGATACTGGTATACTGTCCAACTTTTATAGGTTTGGCTCAGCACAGATGTTCTGTAGATCTTAAGTTTGGTAGGCAGTCTAATATCTATTCTCTCTCTCACTTTCCTTTGGAGCCTCCCAAATCCTGAACTGTCTCTAGCTATGTGTATGACAACTTCAACATACCTGTGATTTATGTGAACTGATCCAACTATTCCAGCGAGTAATTTGGAATTATTCCCAAAGGACTTTGAAACTGCACATACCTTTTGATACAGTCATATAAGTGCTAGGTCTATGTTCCAAGGACATAAAAATGGAGAACATATATTTATAAAGGTATTTATAACCCTTCTTTTTCTAGTGGCTAAGAATTAGAAATTGATGTTATTCCCATTACCTAGGGAATGGACCAATAAGTTGTGATATATGATTGAAATGGAATACTATTGTGTTATAAGAAACAATGAACATAAACATACAACTTTTAAAAAATCGGAAAGACTTATACAAATTGATATCTGGTGAAGTAAGCAGAATCAAAACACTGTATATAATAATAATAATATTGTATAATGGACAACTGGATGACTTCGCTATTCTAAGCAATATAATGATTAAAGACAATACAGGGGAACTCATAATGAAAGATGCTATCTGTCTCCAAAGAAAGAACTAATAGAGTCTGAAGACAGACAGAATTATACTAGCTTTCAATTTCTTTTGGGGGGGAAGTTATTTGTGATGGTTCAATTTTTTTTTCTACCAAAAAATATTTATCAAATATATTTTTACATGATTGTACCTATATAACCTAATTATATTGACTATTGTCTTAAGGAGGGAGAAAGATAAGTTAGATCTTCAAACTTTAAAAATAAATTTTAAAAATTGTTTTTATATGTAATTGGAGGAAAAATAAAATAGTGTTACACCTATACATATTAAGTCATAATTTATATTATAAATATTAATATTAAAAATAAAATATGAAAATACAATGAAAATTACGAATATACCAAAATTTCTGGAATAAAAGGAAAGCAGCTGTTAGCATTAAATTATAGCCCTAAAACATACTTAACAAGAAGGGATTAACTTCAATTATGTATATAATTGAATATATACATAAAAATTACCAATCCATGAAATAAACACTCAATATAGTCACACAAATGAAAACCTTAAAAATTAGAGAAGAATGTTACTAAATGGAAACCAAAAGACTATGGAACGAATATGACAAAAAACTAATTCTTTGAAAAGACTAAAAACATTGATATAAACTTAACCAAGTAGCTTAAAAAGAGGGAAGTAAACTAATTGAATGAAATAAAATAAAAGACTAAAAAGAAAAAGAAAAAGAAGAAGAAGCTAAATTAAAAGCCAGAATTTTCAGAATATACTATATATAGTTATATTCCAACAAAATTGAGTACACAAAAGAAACTGATGACCTTCAAACAATAAAAACTCCAAACTAATATAAAAAACAGATTTTTAAAATAATTCAATCTCAGAAATGTAAACAGAATGAAAGAATGTTTCTTAGTATCCTGTGGACTTAGGGGAAAAAAAACTGATCATATATTAGGGCACAGAGATATTGTTTAAAAAGGCAGAAAAAGTAAACATACCCTTTACTGGCTCCAATGCAATAAAAATGGTAATAAGTACAGGGAGTAGAAACAAATGACACAGACCCAAATGGAATCCTAAATAACGAGTTACAAAGAACAAATCATTTAAAAATTATTAATTTTAGAAAGAAAATGGCAACAACAAAATAGCATTCCAAGGTTTCTAGGATTCAGCTAAAGTAATCCTCAGAGGGAAAATGATATACCTATAAACATACATTAACAAAACACATAAAGAAAGGATTAATGAACTTAATATTCATTTAAAAAATTAAAAAGTCAATCAACACATAAAATAAGCATAAGAGAAAAAATATTAAAATTAGAGAAGATACATAAACTATAAATAAAAACTACATAAATTATGAATAAAACAAAGTCTTTAAATAAATAAAATTGTTTCTCTTTTTACCTTTTATTATTTGGCATAAGTAATGGCTCTTTGTAAAAAAAAAAAAAAAGGTTAACATTGAGGTGGGAAAGTAGACGATGTAAAAACAAAGTATATTAATTTAAAGATCTATTTACAAAACAAACCTAAATCAATGGCATTATTTTATAACCGCAGCACTGAAATCCACCTTATGGTGAGTATTTGTTTGGTGATAGTATGTTTCTATGTTTTCATGAACTTCTTAGAAATCTTAGTACCCTTAGTAACCAAATAATTTTTTAGTGATACCAAAAAAAAAAAAAATCAAGAAACAATGATAAATAGTCCTAAGAGAGCAACCAATTTTGCAACAGAAAGTAAATGAAATATCAAAAGGCAATTGACAGGAAAGCAAATTTCATTCTGAATAATTCAGCCATGCTAGCTTGCAATAAAAAAGATGATGAGTTTAGAAATGGACCTTTATCATTTGCTTTGCTCTTCAGAAATTATTTCATTGACTTTATGAGAACTCCTTTCCCTCTCCTTTCTCATTTATAGTATCCTGACAAAAGCCATTGTTATCAAAAATAAGCTACATTCACATCACAACTAGTATGAAGAATCTAATGATCATATATATTTCAATCTTTTAAAAGTGAGAATTCATTGAAAAGTTTCAAAGAAAAAGAATGTGCACCATACATTGCTACTACTCTGGATTCAATGGCAATCTTGACACTGAATTCCATGAGACAAAATAATCAGGATGTTGAACATATAGTATATTTTTGAAAGTCGGACATTTTATTTTTTTCTAGAAAATATTATGTTCAAAACATAATCCTATCATAGAATAATGTCCCATATAAATACATCAAGCATGTGGTTACTAGATTTCAGAAAAGACGGCTTCTTTCCCTCTGTCCCCACCTCATACAGTGAAGAGACAAAAACTGGGATCCTGATACACTGTTGGTGGAATTGCAAATGCATCCAGCTATTCTGGAGAGCAATTTAGAACTATGCTCAAAAAGTTATCAAACTGTGCATACCCTTTGATCCATCAGTGTTACCACTGGGCTTCTATCCTAAAGAGATGTTAAAGAAGGGAAAGGGACCTGTATGTGCAAAATTGTTTGTGGCAGTATTTTTGTAGTGGCTAGAAACTAGACATTGAATGGATGCCCATCAATTGGAGAATGGTTGAATAAATTGTGGTATATGAATGTTATGGAATATTATTGTTCTGTAAGAAATGACCAGGAGGATGATTTCATAAAAGCCTGGTGAGACTTAAATGAACTGATGCTGAGTGAAATGAGCAGGACCAGAAATGAGCATACTATATGATGATCCATTCTGATGGACATGGCTCTCTTCAACAATGAGAAGAGCCAAATCAGTTCCATTTGTTCAATAATGAAGAGAACCAGCTACATTCGGCAAAACAACTCTGGGAAATGAGTGTGAACCACAACATAACATTTCCACTCCCTGTATTTTTGTCCACTTGCATTTTTGATTTCCTTCACAGGTTAATTTTACCTTATTTCTGTGTCTGATTTTTCTTGTGCTGCAAAATAACTGTATGGATATGTATACATATATTGTATTTAACATATACTTTAACGTATTTAACATGTATCAGTCTACCTGCCATCTAGGGACGGGGATAGAGGGAAGGTGGGGAAAAGTTGGAATGGAAGGTTTTGCAAGTATCATTGCTAAAATATTACCCATGCATATATCTTGTAAATAAAAAGCTATAATAAAAAATAGATATTAACTTTCAAAAATATAAAATAACTAAAACAAAAACATAAAGAAATAGTGATCTTAAAATAAACCAAGCTTAAAAAAAACTAAATCATCTTAAATCATCATGAATACGGGTTATTACCACATTGAGTAGTGCAGTGGATAAAAGGCTGGCCTAGCATCAGAAAAAACAAAAACAAAAAAAAAATTTTTTTCTAAGTTCAAGTCTGGCCTCAAACATTAACTAGCTGTGTGACCTTGGATAAGTCACTTTACCATTTGCCTTGGTTCCCTCATCTATAAAATGAGTTGGAAATGGAAATGGCAAACCATTTTACTGTGTTTGCCAAGAAAAACCCAAATGAAGTCAACAAAAATTACTATATTACTTTACCAAAGAAAGGAAACAACTTGAAGGAGAAAGGCATTCGGGGGAGATCAGCAACCATTAGTTGAACCTAATTTTGATAAACAGAATAGGTAATTTCCCTAAATAATCACTTTAGTATAAAGCAAGATTACAATTCACTACCAGTAATTTATGGACACACTAATGGAAGTTTCTTCACTTCTCATCTTCCTGGTAAACAAATAGACTAAACTGACACTCTACAAATGTTTTTCATGAATTTAAACTAAAAAAAATCTGAGCCAAAATCACAATTTAACATGAGAAAAGCAGTTTCATTTTTCCCTTTGCATTCCTGTAATCACTTCCGCTCCCCACTGTAGCACATAGGTGATATGGATAATAACTCAGGATCTCCAGAATAAAGGAATTATCTCAGATAAATCATTAGAGAACACTTTCTTCTGCAATATCTCTCTGGAAATCATTTATCTATTTGCTGTCCCAAGTATCTTGCATCTGAAACCTCACTTCTCCAGAATGGGCTTTGCATTAATAGTAGGGATTTTTTTTTTCCATTGAAACTCACAAATCTGTATCCTTCTATTCACTATTTCCTTAAAAAAAAAAAAGAACCACTATATTATTTATATATTTATTATACTAAACTCTTAGCCCTTTCCTTCATGAATCCCAAAACTATCAGATCAGGTTTGCTTTCTTGTGCTTACTGACAATCACCATTTGCTGGAACTCCAGAGTATAAATGTCAAAACCTAATGTCATGAATAAAGTTGGTTCAGGATCAATGCGGAAGATGGATGACATAAACCACATTTTCTTCAGTAATTATGAATATTACTTGGCCAAAAAGCTATCAATCATCTTAGGTCCATCTATGATTGACAATTTTAAGGTTTGTATATTAACACTTCACTCTATAGCTAGTTTTTGGAATATGAATCTGTGTTGTGTTCCCTTTTAGGGATATTAGCACCTTAAAATGCTGCCAGGATTTTCCACTAAGCCTAAGAAAGAAGTTAATTATGCTGATATTTATTTTTCAGTCCTCAAAGCCAATTGCAGATTCTTTCAGATCTTGTTGATGTCCTATTTTGAGATATTCACATAAGTAAACAGTACTTGGACAATTTATGTAATATTATATGCTAATTAAACTGATTACTTTAGAACCCTCTCAGCTTAGGGTTTATTATCCTTTCCTTTTTGAAAATTATAATTTTTATTTAAATTCTAAAATCTGTTTTATATTCCTACTGACATATACAGACTAATATTATAAAAGAATTAATGAGCTATTATACAAGAATAAATATATAAAGGAAGAAAAAGTAAATCTTATGGCATTCCTTTGGGGTTATTAAATAAGCACAGAAGAACAACTTACTTCATTGAAGTAGTACAAATAAAATACCATCATTGTTATCTCCAGTAGAGAGAAAGTTGATCATATATTTTAATTTATAGGCAAATGACATTGATTTACTTATGTTTATCTTTTTCCAGAATTACAATATAAGGAGGTTTTTACTAGAAATGAGAATCCAAATAAGATTATTTTCAGAGTGGTGCTTATTTGAAAGCTGGACAATAACAGTGATGATAAAACTTTCATGGAATCCAAAAAGAGCAGCAGAAGGAGCATTCATTATATAGCTTTGCTCCCCAGGTTTCCTTCTTTCAATAGCCTTCATGCTGATAATGCTTTCATGGCACAAATAGTAATTTTTAAAAGTCAATTTCACATATCACCTGTAGGTAAATTTGGAGAAAATCCAAGGCAGAGACACATCATGATTAAATAGATGGAAGGATTTACTTATGTGGAAAATTAAACATCCTAAATAAATAAACTTAATATCCAAATGGGAATCAAACATCTGTAGGGTTACTTGAAAAATGAATCTTGTAAAAAGGTGGAAAACACATTAAAGATATTAGAAGCATATAGAATAGAGTTTCATTATAAAACAATTCACTGTAGCAGGCGCTCTTATAAATAATGCCACTGGGCCAAGATGACTCTGGAAGAGAAAATGAGGTTCATAACTATGTGACTCAGAGTCCCTTAAATCCAATTCAAACACAAGTCAAGACATTACCCATGATGACATTGGCCTTTTTTTTTTAAAATGAGAGATAAATAACAACTGTCCCAAAAACTGTACTATGTTTTCTCAGGCCTATTACATACTGGAGAAACAGATGGTGTAATGGATAAAGAATGAGCATCAGATGGGTCAAATCTCACCTAACATACAAACTGACTGTGTGATTATGAGCAAGTCATCTACCCTTAAGGAGATATGAAATTAGTCTCTAAGATTGTGAACCGCAGAATGCTTACATGTACACATTAAAACTGGAGAGTTCTCTTACCAGGAGTTTCTTATACATCATTTTGGCCTAAAAAAATAATACTGAGATAATTCTTAGTAGCTATGCAGCACTTATAATACATTATTTCAATTGATTTTCATAGTAGATGTGTGAGATAGGTAGTACAATGAAGTAATGGAGATACACAACAAAAGTAAAACTTTCCCTAATTTTAAGAGGTTTGCAATAATACTAGGGAACACAACAAATATAGAAGATTGGGCCACAAGTAAGATAGAAAAGCACTATGGTCCTTAGGGAACAGCAGCAAAAACACATGATAATGCCTTTTTTTTTAAAATGAGAGATAAATAACAACTGTCCCAAAAACTGTACTATGTTTTCTCAGGCCTATTACATACTGGAGAAACAGATGGTGTAATGGATAAAGAATGAGCATCAGATGGGTCAAATCTCACCTAACATACAAACTGACTGTGTGATTATGAGCAAGTCATCTACCCTTAAGGAGATATGAAATTAGTCTCTAAGATTGTGAACCGCAGAATGCTTACATGTACACATTAAAACTGGAGAGTTCTCTTACCAGGAGTTTCTTATACATCATTTTGGCCTAAAAAAATAATACTGAGATAATTCTTAGTAGCTATGCAGCACTTATAATACATTATTTCAATTGATTTTCATAGTAGATGTGTGAGATAGGTAGTACAATGAAGTAATGGAGATACACAACAAAAGTAAAACTTTCCCTAATTTTAAGAGGTTTGCAATAATACTAGGGAACACAACAAATATAGAAGATTGGGCCACAAGTAAGATAGAAAAGCACGATGGTCCTTAGGGAACAGCAGCAAAAACACATGATAATGCCTTTTTTTTTAAAAAAATAACTTTTTATTGACAGAACCCATGCCAGGGTAATTTTTTACAGTATTATCCCTTGCACTAACTTCTGTTCTGATTATTCCCCTCCCTCCCTCCACCCCCTCCCCCAGATGGCAAGCAGTCCTATACATGTTAAATAGATTACAGTATATCCTAGATACAATATATGTGTGCAGAACCAAACAGTTTTCTTGTTGCACAGGGAGAATTGGATTCACAAGGTATAAATAACCTGGGAAGAAAAACAAAAATGCAAACAGTTTATATTCATTTCCCAGTGTTCTTTCTTTGGGTGTAGCTGCTTCTATCCATTCTTGATCAATTGAAACTGAATTAGCTCTCTATCAAAGACATCCACTTCCATCAGAATACATCCTCAAACAGTATTGTTGTTGAGGTATATAATGATCTCCTAGTTTTGTTCATTTCACTTAACATCAGTTCATGTAAGTCTCGCCAGTCCTCTCTGTATTCATCCTGCTGGTCATTCCTTACAGAACAATAATATTCCATAACGGTCCTATACCACAATTTACTCAACCATTCTTCAATTGATGGGCAACCATTCATTTTCCAGCTTCTAGCCACTACAAACAGGGCTGCCACAAAGATTTCCACTGGTAAAATCATGTCAGTTTTGGATGTTGTTCCATTTGACAATGAAGATTTAGGTGAAAATAACTTTCCTTTCTGAATATTTAACCTGTAGAAGAGGTTACCATATTATATCCCCATATGGGTTACCCTCTTGGATGATGGCTGATATACTTGCTTGGAAGCTTTGGCATTCTGATAGCTCTTGAGTTCAGGGTCTTTTACTATTTCTATAAGACTGCAAAGGGAGATGATGATCAATACAATTGTGGTGATTTGACCCATTCCAGTACAGAACATGATGCTTTCTGTTTCTCATCTAGATTGTCTTGCCTCTTAGGAGAAAAAGAAAAAGAGACCTTGGAAGTTGGGTAACCTAGATTCAAATATCTTCTCTGACTCTTACTACTTGTGTGAGATTGGACAAATCATAGCCTTAAAATTCAGTTTCTTTTTCTATGAAAAAAGGAGATAGGACTAAATGGTCTCTAAGGAACTTTACAGTTTTAGATCTATAAATCCAAATGATCTTCTGATGTTATTTATCCTATTTTTAAGATTGAGGAAACTGAGGCTGTTTAAACAGATCATTTATGATAATACAGCTAATAATGAAGTATGAAGACTTGAATTCAATTCTTCTAGTTCTCTATCTCTGGAATGTTCAAAGACTTGTCAAGTCATAAAGTGATCATTATATCACACTATTTAGAGATTTTCATGAATGATGATTTTTAGAAACATTTCATCATGAACATCACATAAAAGCTCTCTAAGATATTTTTATAAACAAGGGAAAGAAAGGCAGAGGAGTCAGATTATAGAAATACTTAAGACAATATGTATTAGACAATTCGGGAAGGAAAGGATCACTGAGATTCAAAGTGAGTACTAAAGAAAAAGAAGACAGGAAAGATGTTAAAAGGAATAGAATTTTTCTGATGTATGGGATTCCCTTAAATTGACCACTGTCCTCTTTGGCCTATAGCTACTAATTATGGAGAAATTTTTGCATAATATGACAAGAAATAAACATTTGAGCAATAAAGAACAAATATTTTACTTGATTAAGAAAGGAGTAAAGTACAGTAAAAAGAGGCCTGACCCTTGGACAGGAGTTCTTAGCTTGTAGTCCATGAACTGGACTTTGTTTTGGATTTAATTAAATGAGTTTCAACATCATTAGTATCCGATGTATTATTTTATGCCTTAAAAATAAGGAGGGTTCCAAAGATTTCTCCAGATTACCAAAGGAGGTCAGAACATAAAAAAATTTAAAATTACCTGCTCTAGATTCAGAAGTCCTTGACTCAAATCCAGCTCCTGATATTTACTATGTCCATGAACTTTGGTGAATTAACTTAAGCTCTTTTGCCTTAGTTTCATCATCTGTAAAATAAGGTGGATGGACCAGAATGCAGCAGAGAGTACTTCCATCTCTGAATCCATGTGACCTTTGAAGATTTATGTTAGAAAGACATTGACTGTTCCATGAGTGATAGCTTAACTAATTTTGTTTTCCCTCTCTTCCCCTCTCTTGTCTCTCCTCTCTATCTCTTCCTCTTTGCCTCTCTCTGTGTGTGTCTCTCTCTCCCCCTTACTTTCCTCCTTCCCCTCGCCTTTCCCCTCCCTTTCCCTTTTCTTCTCTCTTTCTCTCTCTCTCTTTCTCTCTCTCTCTCTCTCTCTCTCTCTCTCTCTCTCTCTCTCTCTCTCTCTCTCTCTTTCTCTCTCTCTCTTTTCCCGCTCCCTATTTCTCTGTCTGTCTGTCTCTTTCTCTCTTCTTTTTTCTCTCTCTAATTCAAGGAATGCTGCCATCATTACTTTTCCTCCTTTATTAATTTTGGATGACAACTAAACATGTGCCACTCATTTTCCCTTCTCTCCAAGGCTCATTTCTACTTATGTAGAATAAAGAGCAGTTGCTTGGAGAACACTAAACCAATAGCTGAAAAGCTTAAATGAAAACTATCCTTCAGAAGCTGAGAAAACAGCTCCCAGGAGTAGCTTTAATGGTGCTTTGGAAATGGGCAAGAGGCCCAATGATGGACCCTGATGACATGTGGAGTAGCATAATTATATCATGTTTGAACAAAGATCAGATTCATTTAAATAATGAAACCTAACTCTGTGTTAATTGATAGCATATTAACTTTATGAGGTGTGGGCCTATGTAGGAAAGGAAAGTCAAAGAATCGCTATAATATGTACTGCTCTATTACATAATAACAACTCCCTTGAAAAATGCCTGAATAGGGAATTGAAACCATAGATTACAATGAAAATACCAATATCATTCAAAAAAGGGGGTGAGATGTACAATCTGTCATTATCTCATCAAAGTGTATACTGCCTCTGTTCTTGTACCTTCTACTTTTTACAAAGGTCTTTGAATTTTTCTTGCAACTATATACAAATAATGGTCTCATGAAATAAGGAATATAAACTGTATGATCTTAGGATGAGGTAGGAAACCCATCTGTTTTTTAATCATCAGTTGTATAATTTGAGATAGTATGAAAAGAGCACATTATTTAATGTTGACTATATAGTTCTCTAAGCCAGTTAGTGAAAAAATGAACAATGAACTAGAGGGAGTGCAATAAAGTATTTTTCAGTTCTCTAAATTCTCTGTTGAAATGAATGGTATAGTATGTAAGTCATCTTATGCTTTTTGTTTTTGTTTTTCAGCCTGCACCTCTGATTTTTTTTTAATTTACTGGGCCATAGGCAGTAGAATGTATACAGCATTGGATTGAAAGTTAGGAAGACTTGAAATCAAATCTGGCCTGTGACATTGTGTCATTGATCCAATCATGTAACCTTTGTTTTCCTCCTTTTTCTCAATTGTGAAATGGAGATAGTAGTAACACCTATGAAGGTCAAATAATAGAATTGTAAAATGCTTAACATTGCTCCCAGCACATGATAAACTGTGTGTGCTGTGATTATTATTATCATTATCATTATTTTATTTTTAATATCTTTTATTTTTATGCCATAATCATTTCCTGACATTCAATACTGCATCCCAGACCAGACTCTTTTTTTGTAACTAAGAAAAGCAATGAATAAAATGAGCCAATATGGCCAATGCAATGCCAAGGCACGCAACATTTAATCTTCACAATGTCCCCTTTTCTACCTAGATAGGAGAGGTGCATTTCAACAGCTATTCACTAGATTATTAGCCATTATATTTAATCTGAGTTTGATTGATTTCAGGACTATTTTTATTTATACTATGATAATCTTTACAGAAAAATTTGATGTGCATGGTTATAGAAATATTTCCTTTAGTTTTCTATTGTCCTTAAATGAGCCAGCTTCAAACATATTAATAATATTTTTTCATTCCTTTTCCTAATGGTGATTTAGACTCTATTTATATTGATCTCCCTGGTTTGTTCCCATGTATTAACATAGTACTTTATTCTGTACTTTTTCCTATTAAGTTCTCACTTTTATAGAGAAGAACAATATATCATGTCTATGAAACACTAATTAACATCTCCACACCATTGATTGATGAGGTATTGCAGTTTCTCTAAAAGTATGCTAAGACACTTATTCTAAGTTGTTGTTTGCCATAAAAATTCTGACATGTTGATTAAGTTTGATTGGGTAATTCTACCCCAATTGAAGTGTCAGTAAGAAGTCAAAAATTTGTAGTATATCCATTTATGTTGCTTCAATCATAAATCCAACAAATATATTCAAGCTTAGTATGATATTGATGTTCCTCATAACTCTTCATCTATTAGTCCATCAACTCATAACTAATTATTTCTAACAACTATCCATCTATCATCTATCCATCTACTTGCAAATAAATGTTCACTTTTCCACTAACAGGCTTAGAGAACTATATGGTCAACATTAAATAATGTGCTCTTTTCAAACCATCTCAAATTACAAAACTAAAATGTAAGAAAATTAGAAAATAAAGGATTAAAATGAGGTCAAGTCAGGGAATAACAGGTACTAATGAAACTAAATTCTAAAATATTACCTAGATAATGAAAGAAATAACATTTTCCAGGTCATTTCAGATCTACCTATTGAAAGTCAAAAAGTAAATCACATTAAGAGGTCAATGTCAATATGGTGGGAAGTTTCTGGTGTAACTTCCAAAAGATATGCCCTTGACATATATAGACATATTTATTAATACATCTTATGCTAGTCTAGAAACTCATTAATAAAATTGTGAGATGTTGTGTGATCTTTTTCATCAGAATGTTAGTGTTTTGAGATTTTTTAGATTATTACATGCATCACCATACTTTGTAGCACAAAGATTATTGATGAATTCCAAATATAATAATGTTTGATTCTCCTGCTGTTTAGTTAATCCTTGATGTACACCTAAATGCAGTCTAGATTGCATTCTTTCTTTGATTTTGTGGTATATTTATGCTGATTCATGATGTTTTTTTTTTATATAAAAAGCTTATTATAAAAAGCATTTTAATATTAGGTTAACACAGCCTAGGGGTGTTAGTTCCAACAAGTGCACCAATTCCCAATTAGTAAAACTTCCAATAACATACATGCTAGTATATATCCTAGATTTTAAAACTGCAGGAACCTAATATATAGATGTTTGAACAAAAGAAAAAAATATATAAACAAAAACCTCTTCACACACATATATGTATACATATATATACATGTATATTTTATGAACATATATGTAAATACATATAGGTATAATATGTTTTATTTCAGTTCTACATACTTAGGAAATAAACAAATGCACTTATCCTTTCATTAGTATATGAGGAAATGTTCAGACCTGATGAAGAATTCACTCTATTAATAAAAAGGTTCAGCATCTTCTCTGCTTTTTTTGGTAACTGGAAACTATCAGATATCTGAATTATCCAAAGACATACAATCTCTGTGGGAAAAGAAAAAAAAAATTCTTCTTGACTGAGTGGTCTTTAGCTACATGTATATATGTATATCTGTATGAATGCATGTATGTAATTTGTGATATACATATAGTTACATGCATAGATATTTTAATTCTTATTCTCTTTCAGGATATGGGGAGCCTCACAGTACAAACAAATAATATTGTATAAATGGACTGATCAATTTCTGGTTAAGATCGCATCTTAATAAGTCAATTATATTTATGGGAAATGTCCCATTTAAACTTTAAAACAAACAGATATAAATGGTCGCAAACAGCCAGAAATAAAGAAATCTGAAGAAAAAAAGTAGATTTTTCTATACATTTTGAACTTACTTAGAACAAAAAGTTGTCAAAGGAAGATGACTAGCACCAGCTCAAAGGTAGTGAAAGGGTTATTCAATATACCTTGACATTAATTTGCTTCAAAACTCATTAAATTCAATATTAAATGCAAGATGAGAAAAAAATAACACTTCAGTACTTGACACTTGCTTGGCAGTTTTCTTGGTTTAGCAGTAGGGATATAAGATTAGCCACGGATATTGTTTAGCCTCCACTCCCACTATTATTGCCCTTGGCCATGAGCAGTTCCTTTCCAGAAAAGTTGGTGGTACATATGATTGTTAGATGGGAGCCCATGATGCTGAGGTTCTGCAAGTCAGCGGGCAGGTGGGGGGACGTTTCTGAAGATGTTGTTGTAATGTTTTGGCTGCCAAAAGGGTAGCAATGAAAGGGGCACAGATAGGTTGACATGGTGAGTAGGAAGAAAACCAACAAGAGCAGGAACAGTGGAGGGGCACTAGCAGGAGCAGAAGGAGCCCACTTAGAGGGGACACTAGTGGTAGTGAGAACCCAGAAATCCTGACAACCCTGAGCCCCAGGCAGTGGCCAGAGTCTGAACTGTGCAGGGTCCAGCCCTCTACTACCAACCCCACCCTCCTCATCCCCATGGAAGCTTGAACTGCATGAGTTGGGGGGAGAGTATAAGGGGCACACTTCCTCTCATAAAGTAAGTTGGATCAAGAAAAGAGGAATCGTTGGCTGAGCTGCGATGACTTGTTTCTCCATAGCTGGAAGGCCACTTGACCCTTTGAAGAATTGGGTGGAGATGGACAATTAGGCTAAAATTGGAGAGCTACTCTTTATGGGAAAATTTATTTGGTGCTCCTCATTTTCACCACTAATTATGAGTTCTGGAACCAATCAATAATGAGTATCAAGGTACCACTGGATGGGGAAAACAATATGAAAATGAGGTAGGGAAGGAGAAAAAGAGGGATAAAATGTACTACAGCCATCAGACTTAAATCCAGCCAGTTTTCTGAATAGTCAGTCAAGAAATAATTATTAAGCACATATTTTATTCAAGACATTGCACTGAGCAATGGGGACACAAAGAAAGGAGGGAAAACCCCAGTATCTACTCTCAACGATCTCACAGTTTAATGAAGTACAATACAAAACAAGGATATCACAATGTCCAGGCCAAGGTTCCATGTCAGCGTTTCCTACATCTCACAATCAACAGGAAAGTTCTTCAGGGAGATATTGAAAGTGCTCGTGTACTGCTTCTTCTGATTTACATGTAAGTGTTTGACATTCAGGCTATGGTCCTGAAATTGTACACTCTGCAGAAGAGTTTAAATGCTTGGCTATTCAACTCAAGACTATTCAGTGTCCTATACCTTATTCTGGCAGGTAATCTTCTGAATATCTTTTATTTTCTGGCATGGTGTTGGTAAACTGTCCAGGTTTCTCAGGCATGCAACAATGAAGTTAGCACAACAGCTCTGTATAATGTCAATAATTAAATACAAACTAGATGTATACAGAATAAATTGGAAGTAGTCTCAAAGGAAAACACAGAGATTAAGGAAGACACTGGGAAAGGCTTCTTGAAGAAAATGGGACTTCTTGGAGAACAAGTCACAATCCAGTTACATTTCTAACAAATTAGCTTCAGGAAACTAATTTATCAGAATGTATCAGAACGTAATTAGAAATAGAATTAACTACCAGGCTTTATTGTATAGAGAGGGAGGCTCCAATTACATATTTTTTTTCTCACTTCTTGTGTTATGATAGTATTCCAACACATTACATACTATAATTTGTTCAGACAGTTCTAAACTGATGTACTTTCCACCTCAGTTTCCAGTCCTTTGCTTCTACAAAAAAGAAGTGTTATAATTTCATACACATATCCATTTTCTATTTCTCTGATCTCTTTGGCCTACTAATAATACTTCTGCATCAACAAGTATGCACAGTTTATTGACTTTTAGAATGCAATTCCAAATTGTTTCCAGAAGAATGGCATCAATTCATATCTACACCAGAAGTGCACTAATATCTTTGCTTTCCTACAGTTACTCTAATATTTCATTTTCACTTTTTGTCATCTTTGCTAACTTGATAAGTATAAGGTGGAAACAGATTATTTCTTTTTCTTTTTTTTTAATGTTGGGGAGGGAATTAAAAGAAGAAAAAGTAAAAAATGTGACATCATAGAGGGAATTACAATTAACAATAACAGTGAACATGATTAGGATGAATTGACACCTAAGGTGGAATAGAGTAGCATAATGGATTAGAAAACTGAAAATAAGAATATTTGGCTTAAAATAAAGACAGTTAGACATATATAGATTAAGAGATTCAATCAAGGAACTAGACCAAAATTTGTTAAATGCTTTGGGAAAATTCTAAAAGGAGGTGTAGCAATCATGGTCTCAGATGAGATAATAGTAAAATTTTCATAGTTTAAAGAGACAATCAGAAAAAAAAATATTTTACTTCATATTTAATGAAATAATATCAAATAAGTAGCATATATTGGCCAGATGAAAATATCATAAACACTTAAAAGGCATTTGACAATAAGAAATACAGAAATATATATACATACATATATATATATATATATATATATATATATATATATATATATATATGAGTCTTTGTACCCGGTTCAGACCCAGATGAAATTAATAAAAAGATAAATAAGATCCAAATAATCATCTCTGGTAATTATCCATTGAGAAAAAAAAAAGAAATATATATATTTCTTAGTTGTACATTGCCCAGGGTAGTGCAGTGTTTCTATGCCAGGGAATTTACCAGGAGGTTCCTAGCTAAAATATAGCAGCTGTTAGCACTCTTCTGGTTCAGAAGCCAGTGGATCAGTAGGTTATGAGTGAGACATCCAAAGCAAATGCAAAAGGCAAATAGTGAGCCCCAAAATAACACAGGCCTTGGCCACAAACATCCACCCCAGGAAGGAAGTCAGCAACATCATCCCAGGGTAGCCACTACTGCCTGCAGAGGAAGCTTGGGACAATCTTCCCTTGACCTTCTAAAAATGATCAAAAAAGCATAATGATCTGATCATAGATAGTTTTTATGGAGAAAGAAAAGAATAGACCTCAAACCCTGAAGACACTAAAGACAAATTATCTCGAGATAAAATCCTAAAAGGTGATATAAACTGATCTCCTTCTCACAAGGCTTTCTTGAAAGAACTAAAAAATGATCTTAAAGATCCTTAAAACAACTCTGAGATACTATTACACACCTGTCAGATTGGCTAAGATGACAGGAAAAAATGATGAATGTTGGAGGGGATGCGGGAAAACTGGGACACTGGTGCACTGTTGGTGGAGTTGTGAACGAATCCAACCATTCTGGAGAGCAATCTGGAATTATGCCCGAAAAGTTATCAAGCTGTGCATACCCTTTGATCCAGCAGTGTTACTTCTGGGCTTATATCCCAAAGAAATACTAAAGAAGGGACCTGTATGTGCCAAAATGTTTGTGGCAGCCCTGTTTGTAGTGGCTAGAAACTGTAAATTGAATGGATGCCCATAAATTGGAGAATGGCTGGGTAAATTGTGGTATATGAATGTTATGGAATATTATTGTTCTGTAAGAAATGACCAGTAGGATGAATACAGAGAGGCTTGGAGAGATTTACATGAACTGATGCTAAGTGAAATGAGCAGAACCAGGAGATCATTATACACTTCAACAACGATATTAGATGAAGATGTATTCTGATGGAAGTGGCTTTCTTTGACAAAGAGACCTAACTCAGTTTCAATTGATAAATGATGGACAGAAGCAGCTACATCCAAAGAAAGAACACTGGGAAATGAATGTGAACTATTTGCATTTTTGTTTTTCTTCCCGGGTTAATTTTACCTTCTGAATCTAATTCTCCCTGTGCAACAAGAGAACTGTTCAGTTCTGCAAACATATATTGTATCTAGGATATACTGCAACATATATAGGACTGCTTGCCATCTAGGGGAGGGGGTGGAGGAAGGGAAGGGAAAAATCGGAACAGAAATGCAAGGGATAATGTTGTAAAAAAATTACCCTGGCATGGATTCTGTCAATATAAAGTTATTATAAAATAAAATAAAATATATTTTAAATTATATCTATCAAATCCAAAAAAAAGATCTTAAAGGAAGAAAAATGGGGAGAGAAAATGAGAACTTTGCAGAAGAGTTTGGAAAACTAAACAAAGAAATTATCTGAAAAAAAAAAACTCTTTAAAATGAATTTAGGGAAATGGAAAAAGTATCTACCTTCTTACAAAATATAATTGATAAAATGGAATAGAAACCAACTCATTGAAAAACAGAATTCATGAAATGAAAAAAAAAGTGAACAAAACAACTTTTTTAAAAGTTCAATTGGCCAAATGCAAAAGGATTTTAAAAAACCTAATTGAAGAGAATCATTTACCAAAAATTAGAATTAAATGAATGGAACTGAATGTCTCAATAAGACATCAAGAGTCAATGAAGCAAAACCAAAAAATATTTTAAAAAATAGGAGAAAATGTATAATATCTCATTGGAAAAACAACTGATCTAGAAGGCAGACCTTAGAGAAAACCTAAGAATTATTGGACTCCCTGAAAACCATGATGAAGAAAAAGAACCTAGATTTCATTTTTCAAGGAACCATGAAGGAAAACTGCCTTGATATCCTAGAAGCAAAGAGTGAAATAGTCATTTAAAAAATTCACTAATAGCTTCCTGAAATACCTAAAAATGACAACTCCAAGGATATCATAGCTAAATTTCAGACTTATTGGATCAAGGAGAAAATATTGAAAATGAAAATAGGACTTTCAGGTTTGGAGCCAAGTGGGGCAGAGTAAAATCAGGAAACTGCTCAAGATCTCCCAGCTTGCCTCATAAACTTCATGAAACCAAGCCTCTGAACAGAATCTTATGGAATAATACCATTCTCCAGCTCAAGATAGATTGGGAGGATTTCAAGAAAGATCAGTCTCACTGGGATGAAAGGGATGTTCAGCCCACTTCTGATGGAGTCTGGGAAAACCAGTGTGGTCTAAGCAGATCAGCAACTAAGAGCCTTGGTCCTGGCTGAGTAGAATAGCAGACCTGTAGGGCAACCCCCAGTATCAGCTCAGAAGCCAAATTATGAGAAACCATGTGGTTTCCTGGAAAGATGGGTAAAGCTACTCCCTCCTAGGTGCAAAACATTAATAAAAAGGGTCCCTGTGCCCAAAGCCAAGGCTTAGAGCTGCACAGGAAGCTTGGGACAGTGCTTCCTTAAGTTAAAAAAGAAAAAAATACTAAAAGAAGAAGAAAAAAATGAGCAAGAGGCAGAAATCAAACTTAACCACCCCATTATGGGGACAAGGAAGACCAAAACACCAAGTCAGATGAGGACAGAATGTTCACAGAGGAAATCTCAAAGACTGATATGAATTATTCTCAAGCCCAAAGAGGCTTCTTGGAAGTTTTCATAAAAGATATTAAAAGACAAATAAGCAAGGTAGAAGAAGAAATGAGAAAATAAATGAGATGTATTCAAGAGAGAGTCAACAGCTTAGAAAATGAAGGCAATTCCTTAAAAAAAAAATACATTTTGTCAAATGTAAAAAAAAAAAATCCACTGAAGAACTAAAGAAATAAATTCCTTAAAAATGCAATAGGACAAATAAAAAGCCACTGAAGAAAAAAAACACCCAGAAAAGTAGAATTAATAAAAAAAAAAGAGATATAAAAGCTAACTAAAGAAAATCACACATTAAAAACAAGAATAGGGAACCAAGATGGCAGAGAAGGCACACACAACTCTCTAAACTTCTCTCATTCCCCTCATAACGAACTATTTAATCCAGCCTCAAAAATAACTCTTCACTGCTTAAATTCATGAAGATTAGAAACACTACCATTTACCAGCCAAAGTCAATATGGAAGATCACGAGGAAAGGTTTGTCCTGAGGGGCCAGGAACAGACTAGCACAGGCAGCAAGAGACTAGCGTCCTGAGCAGACCAGGGGCAGGGGAGATCTCTGGGGCTAGAGAAGTTATAGGGACCACTCTGCTATGGGCTAACTGCTATGCCTTGATTACAAAACAGTAAACTGGCAGAGAAATTAAAGCCTAAAACAGAGGGTAATTATATAAGGATTCATATTTGACATAGTTTGGTTCTAGAAAGTGAACTAATCCTATCAGAAAAATCAATAGTGCTCAGATCAAATAATCCATTTTTGAGATGCATACTTCCATGTTATAATTCAAAACTATTTTTATCCCTCCCATGTCGCTCTTCTCAAATTGGTACAATCTTGAATACCAGTGGGAACAAAATTCATTTTCATTTAGCTCTTTTCTATTCAAACCAATGAAATTCAAAAAAATATTATTAATCTCTTATTGAATACAAGGTTCTTTGAAAGCAAATATAAAATATAATAATATTCTTGTCCTGGAGGAGTTTACAATCTAACCAAATTAAAATGTTTTCTGTTTTTTTTAATAATATGGGAAATAAAAAAAAATATTTTCTCCATATATGAGCAACCTGCTTCTATTAATTATTTGATGAACATAGCAGTGTTTTTACTTCCCTATAGAGAACCAAATAAGTTTCAAAGTCTAAAATAGTAGTTAAGATCTCTCTGATTTTTTTTTTTACTTCTCCTTTACTGTAATTCAAAATGCTTCAAAATAATGGCTATATCTAATATGCAATAAAGATGGGCTAAATTTTCTTCAGTGAGAAAATAGTTAGCATAGAACCACCCTGCACAAGAGTACAAATGCATATACATACAAAATCATAAACACCTTTTTTCTCTTTCTATAGAACTGTTATTTTTTTCTGTAACCTTGTGTTTTCAAAATCCCACTCTCTAAATCCATCATAATCATGGATTATTCTCAACACATTTATTATTTTGTGATGCTGTGCTCTTTTAAGAATCTTCATTTAAATATTTTCATCTTTCTTCTTTGCATAAATACTGTTTTTTCCTCTGTTATAAACTCTGTTTATATATATGTACTCTGTTATAAACCACCAGCAGCAGATCATGGTCACATTTTTTATAACAAAATGACATTTCACAAAGTAGTGCCTTTGTCCTATAATTTCTTTGGAAATCCATATTACAAATTATCAGTATTTCTTTCAAGGTTTGGGTAATTTCAAATGGATGCATCAGACCTGAAATTGACAAAATAATTATTTAGAGTAGCATGTATTCTCACCTGACTTGACTTCAATATTAACATATTAAATTTGGTCTAGACATAAATTAGATAGCAATATAGCTAAAAATTTAATCAACATGAGATCTTATCTGATTTTCTCAGAGACTCCGTACCACATTTTACATGGTACTTAGTAATGAAATTTTACCTGTTTTCAGTTAATGTCGACCAATTAAATTCTGCTTTCAGGAAATATTATTTTAGTCAGTCATATCTTGGTGAAGGAGAAGTTCATTCTATAACTTCATCTTAGTATCTTTTTTTTACTTCAGCATAAAACTTTATATAAGAAGCTACCAGTGTCTGTGTTTTAAAATGTGTGATCTAGTCATTTTATTTGAACTAATAAACCAGTTTGTTATTTAATATTTAATAAATCCATAAATAAATTTATAGCAAGTTGAAATCTGAGGAACTGGAAAAAATAGAAGCGATCCAGTAGGATACATAAGGAAATATACCATTTTCATCACAATAGAGAAGAAAGAGACTATGAAGGCAAAATGTGTACACAGTGTCAGAAATGGTCAATATAGCAAGTATTTTTCTTAATTGTTATTCTTTAAAGGGAGAGAATGATTTTGAGAGTTCTTTGGAAAACAGTGGGTATTTACAGGAATCTCAGTGATGCAAAACCTAAAAAATATATTTCAAAAAATCATGTGTGAAAGAGTAAAATTTTTAAATATATTTATTAAGGGTTTACTATGTGTCAAGGATTAGAGATATAAAAGGCAGAAAAAAAGGGGAAAAAAAGGAATCCCTGTTCTGAAGGAATTCACTCAAATTAGAGGAGACTTTAAAGAGAATTATGCTGCATATTAGATTGTAAAGTCTTGGTATATATGTTGGAAAACCAGATTACATTTCCTGTGGGACTTTAGTACAGACAGACAAGTCAAATGGTGTGACCTGGAAGAATTTAAGGCACAAAGACAGGATGACAGCATAGTTTGATGGTCTCCCATCTTACCAGAAGGATAGAGTTAACCAAGCTTTCTCCCACATACATGAGTTTTTATGACTTGAAAATAAAGAGAAAAGTTGAAAAATAGTGAGGAGTCATACAACTTCATAATTGCAATAGATAATTGTTTTGTCACTGACTCAAGTTATAGTATCATCAGCTTAAATTGGAAAGTGCCTTATGAACAGTTAGTGATTTGCTTATATTAGTAAAGTTAAGCAATCATAGATTGCATAGGTAATGAACAGCAGATCTGGAAATAAGATCAAGGTCCTTTAACTCTAAATCTAATATTCCCCTCACTATCTTATCTTGACAAACAATAATAATGAAGAATAATGAAACAAAATCTACTCATTTTATATATAAATATAATTTACACTTTTAGGTTACCATTTGAATATCCTCATGGTTACTATAAAAACTCTACTAGTCTTACCCATTATCCTTTTTTATGTGTTCAAATTGGGTATGCTTCTTTGCCCTGTTATTTTACTTTCTTCATATACATGTGAGCATGTATAATATACACATACTCGTATGTAGTCATATGCATATATGTATTGGGAAAGCCAGTGAATATTTCCAGAATTCCATGTATCTGTGTATGTTTCTATGTATATTTGTGTTTGTATTTGCCTCTCTTTCTCTTTATAAATGTATATCCATTTTAAAGAAAGAGAGAGAGGGAGAGGAAGGGAGGAAAGGAGAGAGAGAGAGAGAGAGAGAGAGAGAGAGAGAGAGAGAGAAAGAGAAGAGAGAGAGAGAGAGAGAGAGGAGAGAGAGAGAGAGAGAGAGAGAGAGAGGAGGGGAAGAGAAAGGAGAGACAGACAGACAGACAGACAGACAAAGGCAGAGAACTGTATAAAGGACCACATTGATGATCCAGTTCAGTATTATTACTTTATGGATATGGAAATTCAGAAGTCACTAAGAAAAGTGACTTGCCAGGTAGCATAGCTAAACCACAGTGAAACTTGAGAATGAAACCTAGCTCTGCTCCCTTGTTTTTTTTCCATATTCTCAAGCAGCCTGTCTTCATAGCTACCTTTGCTTCACCTCCTACCCTTGACCCCTGGTGCAGCCACAGTGTCCATTGAGTACCAGCTATAGGCAAATGGGAACAGCCTTATCCCTTGCTCTGTTTTCAAAATTGGTGGAATCATAGAATTTTGGAACTAAAAGGCATTGTTTTGTTTCATATCCAGACATAAATTGAACATTGAGTAATTTAGTGCAATTATCTAACTTTTTGAAGTCTTCAGAGATGAGATCTTTGTAACTTCTCATTCTCCTCATATACTAATAGAATCAAATATAAAGGTGAATTTTGATTAAAGACTGAAGTATGCACAGTTGCCATATGAGGGACAAACAACATACACACATCACACATCACATATACACTCACACATAACTTTTCCTCCTATAGCTTTTGTTGGCTTTAATATTAGTGAAGGCACTGTCCCCTGCATCTTTACTCTTTCCCTTAAAACAATGATTGCTTCATATTTTCAAAACACTTAGAAGCAAAGGTAATTTTTATATCTTATGAGTAAAAATATGGATGGATGAAACAGAAAATCCCTAAACTAACCCAAATAGATTATCCAGTCTTCTACTTGTCACTCTGACATAATCTGGTAAATTTCATCTCAACTATCTGTCAACTAATCTGTCTGTCAAATTTTCTTTCTTCTAATTATCTACTTTTGATCATTGGATAAAACAAAAACTAACAGAACTATACAAACAGCTGAACACTAATCTATACTACCAAGCTTTCCAGGTACATGTTTCTGAAGTACATGTTTCAAAAGAGTTGATTTTGTTATTTATATACACAGAGAAACTCATCTGATTTGTAATAAGATTTCTTATTTTCAGAAGCTTTGTCTTTGAAAGCACATGGACTTTGAATAGCAAAAGGATTTGATGTTTATTTCACTGTGTTCTACTACAAATCTGAGATTCTTCCTCATCCATAAAGTTCTAAACTTCTGAGTTTTAAACTAAAATAGCAAGTAGTAAATTGTCATGGCTCTCCCACATTCACCTCAAAACAAGCATAAAATAACGTCCTAAAACAAATCCTGGAACAGTAGAACCAGCAAAAAGATGAGGTGAAAAATTTCTGAGCCCATGAAACTTAGGAGAACAGAAAAGTTCAGTTTCACTCAGTTAAGAGGAACATTATCCAGGACAAGAAGCATCCTAGCAAGTGAGCAGCAAGCCCCACCTCAGCAAACCAATGGAAGACCCCAAGACCCGGGGTGGTAGATATACAAAAGCCCACCCCATGACTCCCTCTCCTACCCCATGTCTCAGCATCATTTCAGCCTCCAGGCAGACTTTGTCTCTAAGAACCCCATATACTTCAATGTAGCTCTGTGCTACATTGTGAAACTCCCATAGCCAAATTACTATGTTTCTGTGTATCCGTAGGTACACAGGTAGACACCAATCCTATGGGTGCATAAGCAAACGGGCCATCTCCAGAGGCCAGATTACCATATGCTTCTGTGTAGCCCTAGTCAAAGAGGCCACCTGTTACAGCACACCCCAGACCAAGCATTATTAGAACCCTGGCTCGGTACTAGGTAAGCTGCCAGACCCCTACAATTTCCAGCAGCCACTCTCCACTTCACTCCTCAGTGCAGCACCAGACAGAAGGGTCCCCTGTGCACATCAGTGCAGCAACAGGTAAATAACAAAGGACTGCAGCCACTGGCTCAAGAAGTCTAAGACAGTGCTTTCCTTGAAGAAGTCAGTGTTGAAAGAAATTTTCATAACAATTTTCATTTTCTCAATTGTTAAGGCACAAACTAAATAATGTTTCATAAAGTTGAAATTGCCACTTGTTTATAGCAGTGCTACCAATAATAATACCCAGTAAATACATGTATTGGGAACTCAGTTTGGAGTACTGTTTCATTTAGAAAGATGCTATGGTCCACAGTGTTAGCAGATCAACTTATGGCTCTATCTTAGGCAAGCTAGGCTAATTTTTTTTTTCCTTAAAAGGAATTGAAACCATCCTTAAATCATTTACAGAGCTCACTGGTGGCCAAACTATAACAACATCATGGCAAAAAAAGCTATCTCTTCCTTCAGACTTCTGGCCAACAGACTACCATGATCAACACAAATTTAGAGAAGCTATGACCAATTGAATCAACACAGTATCCTTGTTGAATATCTGTTATCTGCTATGGCTAACTAAACCTTATTTGTTAATTATTAAATGATCTATAAGTGTCTCGTTTCATTTTAAATTTGAATTTGAACTACTACAATGGACGTAAATAGGTGTGGTTTGTTGAATCCACCATCCATAGGAATTCTATTTTAAGGCTAATTTTATTTAGTCATATAGATCACTATCCCTGAGTCATGCACCTTCTAGTCTAGGCATTATGTGTTTGGAATAACAATGATAAACAAGCATACATACAACAGTGGTAAACCAAGATGGTGAGGGGTAATCAAAGTGAAACTTTATATGAAATAATTGATATAACTGAATATATTGATACTGGAGAGGGAAAAAATAATCCAGGAGTTATGATAACTATTTTCAAGTATTTTAAATTCTCTCATTGGGAATAGAATCACATTTAATTTACTTGAAACTGAAGATTGAATTAGGAGGAATACATGAATGAATGAATAAAAACACATATTAAGATTTCCCTATGACCAAAGTACAGATATATATAAGAAAATAGCAATAATAAAAATTATAATTCTTATTGTTTTAGGCTTAACAAGTTCTTTACTTTCAACAGCCCTATGCCATAGCACTCCTCCTGAATCACTGCCTTGTTATGGCAGAGAGTTTTGTGTAACTTAATGAACTATAAGCTATGCCATGGTAGTTAATACAAGGCAAACAGATCATAGTGGAGAAAGTGGATGAAAGGTCATCCACTGGAGAAGAAAACAAGAAACTACTCCAACTTCTTTGCGAAGAAAAACCCCATGGACAGTACTAAATAATAATAATGAAGACATTGGAAGAGGAACCCCTTTGGGTAAAAGGTACATACACAGTATACTACTGGCAAAGAATGGAGGACAATTGGAAATGGATCCAGTGATAATGAAGCAGCTGAGCCAAAGGAAGCAGTGAATACTGAATCTGAGATTATGAAGATCAATTTTGCATAGGAATCTGGAATGTAAAATCTATGAACTATTTATTTAAGCTGGATGAGATCCATCAAGAGCTAGAAAGATTAAACATTGGCAAGATTCCTTTAGAAGGAATAGAATACTCCTCATGTCAATAAAAGGGTGAAAAAATCAGTATTGGGGTATAATTTCAAAAATGACAAAATGATTTCTGTTCAAATCCAAGACAAGTCATTCAACATCACAGTAATGAAGATCTAGATATAAACCACTGATGCCAACAAGGCCAAAGTTGATCAGTTTTATGAAGACCTACATCATATAGAAATAATAATCCTCCAAAAAAATCTCATATTCATAGTAGGGTATTGAACTGCTAAAGAAGGAAATGGAAAATAATTGGAATAACAAACAAGGTTGGCTTTGAAGCAGGACATTCACTAAAAAGCTTAATAAAAGCTAACTCACTGGTCATAGCAAACACTCTGTTTAAAAAATCCAAAGAGCAATTCTACATATGGACATTAACAGATGGTCAATATAAAATAAGATTGATTATCTACTTTGCAGCCAAAGGTTAGAAGCTCTATTCATTAAGTTAAAACAAGATCTGGAGTTGACCAGCTCAGATGATATCTTCTTATTGCAAAATTCAGTCAAATTAAAGAAAGTAGGGATAACTATCAGATCATAAAGGTATGATCTATATGATTTTCCTTATGAATATGAACTGGAGGTAATAAATAGATTTAAGAGACAAGCTCTGGTAAAGAGAGTCCCTTGTCTTATGTGGTATCTATCTTTTGTTAGGAAGTTGGGAGGGGTATGACTTCTTCAGCATTGTTACTCACTGATATCACATAGTTGCTAATTCCTGGGAATCTTCTGGATTCATAATTTCTGCTGATAGTTGACAAAATGTGCTTCTGAAACTGGACATGAGATTGTGAAGGTCTTTTCCTGTGTCCAGTATCTGGCCTCAAAGGGTATCTTCACATAAAATATTTTCTCATAGGATGAAGAAAGTCTTCTCCAATTTCTTGTGCAGACTTCAAAAGATGGTGGACATTAGAAAGACCTAGTACACTATGATCCAAAGGATCATGAAGATTTGGATGCTATAATTAAACAAAAATAACATGGCATAGGAAATTCATTATTCATATTTTTCAGGTAGAGAAATTGAGTCACAAAGCCACTAAAAGTTGAATCCAGATATTTTTACTCTAAGGACATTTCTCTTAGTACCACTCTATGATGCTGAAGCAATTTCAGGTAGCAACTATTGTTCCCAATATGCTTATTTAGGAGATTTCAGAAGTCACAAGTGTAGAGGGCTGGGACTCTGGAAAGATATACTTGAAGCAAAGCTACTTACAACAGGGTGTTTACTCACTGTGATTGATGAGATAATGGTTCTCTAGTTGACATATACTTAATATAGTGATGTAATGGTTCTACTGTTGGCACATGCTCAGTATGCTGTAGTGATGTAATCGTACTAAGGTATTTAAGGGCTGAGAGGACTGGAGACAAGATGGATGCTCAAGCTTGATCTCAGACTCCACACTCCAGACTCTGGACTCCATCCTTGACCATCCTCCTGGCGGTTCTCCTGCCTTCATCACTTCTCCATCTAAGACCAAGGCTCATCTAGAGACCCTCCAGAAAGCTAGCCCGGACATTACAAATACATTCTGTTGGTTACAATGCAAACTTCTCAACCTGACCTTCCACATTACTTTTTCATTATTTCACAGTGTTTTGCTTCCTAAACTCTTGATTCCAGCCAAAGTCCATACTCTATCCCCAGATCTGGAGCATTCACATAGGACACGTTGCAGGTCCTCTGCCTAGTGTATATTTGTGCCTTATCTCCACCTCTCAGAATAATTCTTTCAGTTCATGGTTCAACTCAAGTGCAACCAGAACTTTCAAGCCTTCCCTGATTCCTGTCTCTCCTCACTTTTCCCTGTCATTCTTGGCATGTATCTTCCAATCCCATACATCTTTTCATCAGCCCGCTACCACCCTTGAGCACTACACTTTAGGATGGGACTTTTTTGTTTGTTTGTTTGTTTTTTAATGCATAGAACTCATCATAATGGGGTTGCATAGAGAAGGTACTTAATACATGATTTTGAGTGGAACAGTTTTCATCCTTGGGTGATGGGCTAAGCCAAATGTGTGATACTATTGCAATTTTACTTTAAGTCATCTTCACTTCCAAATACCATGCTCCTCCCAGGATAACTTCATCATGTCAAATCTCTGGATTATACCAGTAACACAAGCCTTATTAATACCACTTTCCTTAGATTCTCCCCCTTCTTATTGGAAGGCAAAAGGACATAGTGGCAAATTCCTCCCAATATCTTCCTTTATAAAGGGCAGAAAACAGACTCTCAGCTCCTCCCTATACTTTTATCTGCTCTCCTATATAGTTTCAATGCAATGGAGCAAGATGCCACCGTGCCATGTCCCTCTTCTCCTGTACATTCATTTTTCCTTCTCCTTTTATATGTTGAATCCCTCTTCAGATTATAAGCTATTTGAAGTCAGGAACTATTTATTTTTATTATTCACAGTGCTTAGCACAGTGCTTGACACATATAAGGTGATTAATAGAATTTTAGGGGATTATTAGATTGGATTTACTACTCACAATGGATAATGAGGAGGGAAAAATTTCCCCAGTAGAGAAGGAAGGATTGTCTCTTGATTATAATTACTGAATAAAACAGATTAGTCAACATGGGGTCTAAGATTCAGTGCCCTGTGAGATTTACAGAACTGTGATCATCTGAAAAATAAACAATCAAAATATTTGCTTTCAAAGTTTTAGCAAGTTTCCAAGACTCAGGAGAAGAAAAGGTTAGAACTCATGCTTGGGTGAGCATTTTCCTTGCAAACATGCACACTTTTTGACTGCTGTATGAATCTATTCTGAGCTGATTGGTTTATAATAAATTTGACATGCATAAGTAATTTAAAATCATGGCATACTGTCCAGAGCTCCAATTATTTCCAGGCGGGATCATATTTGAACATTTTAGAGTTTGATAATTAAAATCGCATTACATTTCTTGCATACAAATAACCAGAAAAACTTGTAACATGAAAATCAACAAACAAGTTCATGTTTAATTGAGCTTGGTTTATAATATTCTGAGCTGAATTTCTATTTTCTTGGTATTTCTAAATAGATGTTTTCAAGCAGAGTCTCATAAATAGGACATAAAATGGACTACATATCCTGAGTACATTATCATAGATGACCCACTTTATTGAATTCTTCAAATATTTTTTCAGCTCCAATTATGAGGAGGAAATTTTCTTCCATTTAATTTCTTAGGGATGAATAAGTTTCCTTTGAGGAGGGGGTGTTGTATTAATCCTGTTATTTCACTGGAAGAGGGAACTTTCTTTATAAATGCACATAGGCACTTTCTAATTCACTCTTAAAGAGTTGCCTTGAGGAAATGGAAATTAAATAATTTACTGAGGAACTGAGAATCACATGGATTGTATGTGTTAGAGCTAGATTCCAAATCCAGCCCTCTATTCACTAAATTACAGTTTCTTAATCAATTTATGTCATGGATCTCTTTTTCAGTAGGTTATAATCCATGTGTCCCTTGAGAAAATTATGGTTTTAGATACATAAAATATGTAACATTAATAAGGAGGGAATGGAATAACACTGAGGACCTACTATGTCATCAAGTACTTGTGAAATATTTTCTTACTATATATAATTATCAAAAAAAAATTATAGGGACTTCCGGTTAAGATGGCGGAGAGGAGGCTCACAGTTGCATAAGCTCCGCGCTTTCTCTCACTATCCACTTCATTACAAGCCTCTGAATCAATGCTTGACTGAAAAAAACCCACATATAGTTACCAAGAGAAGCCATCCTTGAGATCCGCTAAGAAAGGTCTGTCTTTACTGGAGGGCTGGGGCGGTTTTAGATCGGGCGCAGGCGGCGGGCAGCGGCAGTGAGAGCACGGGAGCAAAGCTGAGAGGGGGTGGGGAGTGATCGTAGCCGTCTCTGCGGGGAGAGCTTCGCTACAGGTTTGGAACCTGCAGCAAATCAGCAGCCCAGCAGAAAAGCTAAAAACACCGGGGCTGAAGAACACAACCGCAAACAGCTGGAGTCTCTCAGGACCTGGCCGCCCCCCCCTTCCCCCCCTCAGTGACTCAGCACGCTTTGGGATCTCAGAGCGCAGGCGCAGCACAGTCCTGCTAGTGCCTCACTGCTGCCCCCTGCAGTCTGGAGAGGAAGCTCGATAACACACCCAGCCCCCCCCAAAGAAAGACTCCAGTTTTTTCTGTTTTTCTTTGGTAGTTTGTCTCTGATTAATAGACAGAATGAGCAAGAAGCTGAAGAGGACTTTAACCCTTGACAGCTTCTACACAGATAGAGAGCAGACTCTAAATCCTGAGGAGACTAAAAACAGGCAGTCCCCAGGTGATTCCCCAAAGGAGGAGATCGTCTGTTCCTCAGCACAGATGAACCTCATAGAAGTGATTAAAAAGGCTCTCACAAGGGAGCTAGAAGAAAAATGGGGAAAGCAGAGTGAGGCTTGGCAAAAGGAGAAGGAAGCTTGGGAAAAGGAGAGGGAGGCTTGGCAAAAGAGCCTGGAGAAAGTTAAAGAGAGAGTGGATAAAGAAGTAAAATCCTTGAAAAATAGGATTGGTGAACTGGAAAACAAAATTGGCGAAATGGAAAAAAATTCCACAGAACAAAAGAACTCAATGGGACAATTAGAGAAAGATTTTAAAAAAGTGAGTGAAGAGAATACTTCACTGAAAATCAGAATTGAACAAGTGGAATTGAATGACTCGAGGAGACAAGAAGAATCAGTCAAGCAAATCCAAAAAAATCAAACAATGGAGAAAAATGTGAAATACCTTCTGGGAAAGACAACAGACCTGGAAAACAGATCCAGGAGAGACAATCTGAGAATCATTGGACTCCCAGAAAAACATGATGAAAAAAAGAGCCTGGACACTGTCTTCCAGGAAATTATCAAAGAGAACTGCCCAGAAGTCATAGGAACAGAGGAAAAAATAAACATTGAAAGGATTCATCGATCACCCACTGAAAGGGATCCTAAAATCAAAACACCAAGGAATATAGTGGCCAAATGCCAGAACCCTCAGATGAAAGAAAAAATATTGCAAGCGGCTAGAAAAACCCAATTCAAGTATCAAGGAGCCACAATAAGGATCACCCAGGATCTGGCAGCATCCACATTAAAAGATCGAAGGGCCTGGAATATGATATTCCGAAAGGCTAAGGAACTTGGTATGCAACCAAAAATAACTTACCCAGCGAGAATGAGCATCTTTTTCCAGGGAAGAAGATGGACATTCAACGAAGTAAGCGAATTTCATCTATTTCTGATGAAAAAACCAGAACTTAACAAAAAGTTTGATCTACAAATATAGAACTCAAGAGAAATCTAAAAAGGTAAAGATTAATCTTGGGAACTATATTTTGACTATATAGATGTATAAAGAATACATGTATACCTTGTTCTAGAAATTGATGTGGAAAGGACATTGTACCAGAAAAAGGGTAAAGTGGGGGTAGTACATCTCATGAAGAGGCATAGGAAACCTATTATATCTGAGAGAAAGAATGGAGGGGGATGAATATAGTGGGTATCTTACTGCCTTCAGAATTGGCTTTAAGTGAAAAATCTTAAGACATATTCAATCTATGGTGAAACTTCTCCCATCTCATTGAAAAGTGAGAAGGGAAAAGTGGAAAGGGAAGGAATAAGCTAAGGGGAAGGGAATACGGAAATGGGAGGGAAAGGGGTAAGATAGGGGGAGGAACTCTAAGGCGGGGGGAGGGACACTAAAAAGGGAGGGCTGTGAGAAGCAAGGGGTGCTCACAAGCTTAATACTTGGAAGGGGGGGAAAGGGGAAAGAAGGGAGGAAAGCATAAACCGGGGTTAACAAGATGGCAAGTAATACAGAATTGGTCATTCTAACCATAAACGTGAACGGGGTAAACTCCCCCATAAAGAGGAAGCGGTTAGCAGAATGGATTAAAAGCCAGAATCCTACAATATGTTGTTTACAGGAAACACACCTGAAGCGGGGAGATACATGCAGGTTAAAGGTAAAAGGTTGGAGCAAAATCTACTATGCTTCAGGTGAAGTCAAAAAAGCAGGGGTAGCCATCCTGATCTCAGATCAAGCTAAAGCAAAAATTGACCTAATTAAAAGAGATAAGGAAGGACACTATATCTTGCTAAAGGGTAGCATGGATAATGAAGCACTATCTATATTAAACATATATGCACCAAGTGGGGTAGCATCTAAATTCTTAAAAGAGAAACTAAGAGAGCTGCAAGAAGAAATAGACAGTAAAACTATAATAGTGGGAGATCTTAACCTTGCACTCTCAGAATTAGATAAATCAAACCAGAAAATAAATAAGAAAGAAGTCAAAGAGGTAAACAGAATACTAGAAAAGCTAGATATGATAGATCTCTGGAGAAAATGTAATGGAGACAGAAAGGAATACACTTTCTTTTCAGCAGTTCATGGAACCTATACAAAAATTGACCATATATTAGGACATAAAAACCTCAAACTCAAATGTAGTAAGGCAGAAATAGTAAATGCATCCTTTTCAGACCACGATGCAATGAAAATTACATTCAACAAAAAAGCAGGGGGAAGTAGACCAAAAAATAATTGGAAACTAAATAATCTCATACTAAAGAATGATTGGGTAAAACAGCAAATCATAGACATAATTAATAACTTCACCCAAGAAAACGATAATAATGAGACATCATACCAAAATGTATGGGATGCAGCCAAAGCGGTAATAAGGGGAAATTTCATATCTCTAGAGGCCTATTTGTATAAAATAGAGAAAGAGAAGGTCAATGAATTGGGTTTGCAACTAAAAATGCTAGAAAAGGAACAAATTAAAAACCCCCAGTCAAACACTAAACTTGAAATTCTAAAAGTAAAAGGTGAGATCAATAAAATTGAAAGTAAAAAAACTATTGAATTGATTAATAAAACTAAGAGTTGGTTCTATGAAAAAACCAACAAAATAGACAAACCCTTAGTAAATCTGATTAAAAAAAGGAAAGAGGAAAATCAAATTGTTAGTCTTAAAAATGAAAAGGGAGAACTCACCACTAACGAAGAGGAAATTAGAGCAATAATTAGGAGTTACTTTGCCCAACTTTATGCCAATAAATTCGACAACTTAAATGAAATAGAAAAATACCTCCAAAAATACAGCTTGCCCAAACTAACAGAGGAAGAAGTAAATATCCTAAACAGTCCCATCTTAGAAAAAGAAATAGAACAAACTATCAATCAACTCCCTAAGAAAAAATCCCCAGGACCAGATGGATTTACATGTGAATTCTACCAAACATTTAAAGAACAATTAACTCCAATGTTATATAAACTATTTGAAAAAATAGGGATTGAAGGAGTCCTACCAAACTCCTTTTATGACACAGATATGGTACTGATACCTAAACCAGGTAGGCTGAAAACAGAGAAAGAAAATTATAGACCAATCTCCCTAATGAATATTGATGCTAAAATCTTAAATAAAATATTAGCAAAAAGATTACAGAAAATTGTCACCAGGATAATACACTATGACCAAGTAGGATTTATACCAGGAATGCAGGGCTGGTTCAATATTAGGAAAACTATTAGCATAATTGACTATATCAATAACCAAACAAACAAAAACCACATGATCATCTCAATAGATGCAGAAAAAGCATTTGATAAAATCCAACATCCATTCCTAATAAAAACACTTGAGAGCATAGGAATAAATGGACTTTTCCTTAAAATAGTCAGGAGCATATATTTAAAACCATCAGTAAGCATCATATGCAATGGGGAAAAACTGGAACCTTTCCCAGTAAGATCTGGAGTGAAGCAAGGTTGCCCACTATCACCATTATTATTTAATATCGTATTAGAAACACTAGCCTCGGCAATAAGAGTCGAGAAAGATATAAAAGGAATTAGAGTAGGCAATGAGGAAACCAAACTATCACTCTTTGCAGATGATATGATGGTATACCTAGAAACCCCAGAGATTCTACCAAAAAGCTATTGGAAATAATTCATAATTTTAGCAAAGTAGCTGGCTACAAAATAAATCCCCATAAATCCTCAGCATTTTTATACATCACCAACAAAACCCAACAGCAAGAGATACAAAGAGAAATTCCATTCAGAATAACTGTTGATACCATAAAATATTTGGGAATCTATCTACCAAAGGAAAGTCAGGAATTATATGAGCAAAATTATAAAAAAGTCTCCACACAAATAAAGTCAGACTTAAATAATTGGAAAAATATTAAGTGCTCTTGGATCGGCCGAGCGAACATAATAAAGATGACAATACTCCCTAAACTAATCTATTTATTTAGTGCTATACCAATCAGACTTCCAAGAAAATATTTTATTGATCTAGAAAAAATAACAACAAAATTCATATGGAACAATAAAAAGTCGAGAATCTCAAGGGAATTAATGAAAAAAAAATCAAATGAAGGTGGCCTAGCTGTACCTGATCTAAAATTATATTATAAAGCAGCAGTCACCAAAACCATTTGGTATTGGCTAAGAAATAGATTAGTGGATCAGTGGAAAAGGCTAGGCTCACAAGACAGAATAGTCAATTATAGCAATCTAGTGTTTGACAAACCCAAAGCCCCTAACTTCTGGGAAAAGAATTCATTATTTGATAAAAACTGCTGGGATAATTGGAAATTAGTATGGCAGAAATTAGGCATGGACCCACACTTAACACCATATACCAAGATAAGATCAAAATGGGTCTATGACCTAGGCATAAAGAACGAGATTATAAATAAATTAGAGGAACATAGAATAGTTTATCTCTCAGACTTGTGGAGGAGAAAGAAATTTGTGACCAAAGATGAACTAGAGACCATTACTGATCACAGAATAGAAAATTTCGATTACATCAAATTAAAAAGCCTTTGTACAAATAAAACTAATGCAAACAAGATTAGAAGGGAAGCAACAAACTGGGAAAACATTTTCACAGTTAAAGGTTCTGATAAAGGCCTCATTTCCAAAATATATAGAGAACTGACTCAAATTTATAAGAAATCAAGCCATTCTCCAATTGATAAATGGTCAAAGGATATGAACAGACAATTTTCAGAGGATGAGATTGAAACTATTACCACTCATATGAAAGAGTGTTCCAAATCATTATTGATCAGAGAAATGCAAATTAAGACAACTCTGAGATACCACTACACACCTGTCAGATTGGCTAAGATGACAGGAAAAAATAATGATGAATGTTGGAGGGGATGCGGGAAAACTGGGACACTAATGCATTGTTGGTGGAGTTGTGAACGAATCCAACCATTCTGGAGAGCAATCTGGAATTATGCCCAAAAAATTATCAAAATGTGCATATCCTTTGATCCAGCAGTGTTTCTATTGGGCTTATATCCCAAAGAAATACTAAAGAAGGGAAAGGGACCTGTATGTGCCAAAATGTTTGTAGCAGCCCTGTTTGTAGTGGCTAGAAACTGGAAAATGAATGGATGCCCATCAATTGGAGAATGGCTGGGTAAATTGTGGTATATGAATGTTATGGAATATTATTGTTCTGTAAGAAATGACCAGCAGGATGAATACAGAGAGGCTTGGAGAGACCTACATGAACTGATGCTAAGTGAAATGAGCAGAACCAGGAGATCATTATACACTTTGACAACGATATTGTATGAGGACATATTTTGATGGAAGTGGATTTCTTTGACAAAGAGACCTGAGTTTCATTTAATAAATGACGGACAAAAGCAGCTACACCCAAAGAAAGAACACTGGGAAACGAATGTGAACTATCTGCATTTTTGTTTTTCTTCCCGGATTATTTATACCTTCTGAATCCAATTCTCCCTACGCAACAAGAGAACTGTTTGGTTCTGCAAACATATATTGTATCTAGGATATACTGCAACATATCCAACATATAAAGGACTGCTTGCCATCTAGGGGAGGGGGTGGAGGGAGGGAGGGGAAAAAAAATCGGAACAGAAATGAGTGTCAATATAATGTAATTATTAAATAAAAAATTAAAAAAAAAAATTATAAAAACAAGTTCATGGATACCAGATTGAGAAACCTTAAACTATATGATGTTGCTTCTGACATGGTTTCTTATAACAATTTATAATCCCTACAAAATCTATGAAAGTTTTTTTAAACAAAAGTACCACATAGATAGAAAACATTATCATCACAATTATTAATATAAATGTTTTTAAATATTAATTAAAATATAATAATGGAAATAATTATTATAATACATAACCTTTAAATTGGGTTGCTTAATATGTTCCTTTATTTCTGTTCTTTGCTTCTTTTTATAGTGTCAAAGAGTTATAAAATAAAGGACTTGCCATTAGTTGAGGAACATGTGGGAATTTGTTTTGCTTGACTATATACTTATTACAATTTTTTCCCTATAATTTGGGAGTGAAAGAAAATAAATGCTTATTAATTAAAAAATAAAGTTAAATGAGAAAAGGAGTTGGAAGATCCTTGCTCTTTCCTGATCATCATTCAAAAGAACTAGGTTCAGTGTTAAATTGCTACTCTGTACCTGCTTTGGGCCAAAAGAGAATACCACATAGTGAAGTATCAACTCTGTGACATGAAGGAAAATGATCCTTTCATCAGAAATATGATTAAAGTTAGTGAACGTGATCTTCACTGATCCTGATTCTTCTTTCTTTTCTGATTCTAGTATCTTGCTAAAAACTATGTATGTAAATTTCATTTAAAATGATCATTAACCGCAGTGGGCACTTGTTTCCTAAAATCCAAGCCCATAGCTCAAACTGCTAAACAGATGCCCCATCAGCATCTCAAACCACTTTCTGTCTTAATTTTGTCTCCATATTTGAAACCTTGAAGTTGCTCTGTCTCTTCATTTTCTCTCACCTCTATGCTATTTCACCTTATTTACCTAAAATGTTTTTTTCCTAATTTTTTTTTATCCTAGTGATTCTCTACTAATACTTTGAAATAAACTAAAATCCCAGGTCTTCAAAAGTAGACTTCATGGGACAAAGTTCATCATTCTCTTCTAGGTTAAAATTTATTTCCCCCTGAATTTTATAAAGTGCATTGTCTTATTCTCTTCTGCTACTGAATATATATATGGCGGGGGATTAGGTGTATTAGGTTAGAACCTCAACTTTTCTAAACCCAGTATTCCACTCCAGTAGTTAGGAAGTGGGTATTTAATAAATATATCTTGCATCCTAATAAATTCAATTATGTATGATCAACATTACGGTAAAAGCTAAATTGTTTGGGGCAATGATAGATATAATAGTGTATTATAAGGCTCTGTGGGGAATCTGACAAAATTTGCTGTTGAAATTGGAAAATTGTATGACATAAACAAGTCATTGACCAACATCTCAGATCTTCTACCAAACCAAATGGTTTCATGATTTAGTCATAGTGATACTATCAGCATGCAGCCAATGCATTGGTATTGTTACTTTAATTTTTCATTAGAAGTGAAGCAGAAAGCTAGGAAACATTTTTTAATAGCCAGTGTTTCTGATGAAAGGCATAATTTCGAGTGAAACCTCTATCACCTTCACCTACTATGCCTACTATCACCATTATTATTCAATATTGTATTAGAAACACTAGCCTCAGCAATAAGAGTTGAGAAAGAGATAAAAGGAATTAGAGTAGGTAATGAGGAAACCAAATTATCACTCTTTGCAAATGATATGATGGTATACTTAGAGAACCCCAGAGATTCTACTAAAAAGCTACTAGAAATAATTCACAACTTTAGCAAAGTTGCAGGATACAAAATAAATCCACATAAATCCTCAGCATTTTTATACATCACCAACAAAATCCAACAGCAAAAGATACAAAAAGAAATTCCATTCAAAATAACTGTTGATAGCATAAAATATTTGGGAATCTATCTACTAAAGGAAAGTCAGGAATTATATGAACAAAATTATGAAACACTTTCCACACAAATAAAGTCAGATTTAAATAATTGGAAAAATATCAAATGCTCTTGGATAGGCCAAGTGAATATAATAAAGATGACAATACTCCTTAAACTAATCTATTTATTTAGTGCAATACCAATCAGACTCTCAAAAAAACTATTTTAATGACCCAGAAAAAATAACAAAATTCATATGGAAGAACAAAAGGTAGAGAATCTCAAGGGAATTAATGAAAAAAAAATCAAATGAAGGTGGCCTAGCTCTGTCTGATCTAAAACTATATTATAAAGCAGCAGTCACCAAAACCATTTGGTATTGGCTAAGAGATAGATTAGTTGATCGGTGGAAAAGGCTAGATTCACAAGACAGAATAGTCAACTATAGCAATCTAGTGTGACAAACCCAAAGACCCCAACTTTGGGGATAAGAATTCATTATTTGACAAAAACTGCTGGGAAAACTGGAAATTAGTATGGCAGAAATTAGGCATGGACCCACACTTAACACCATATATCAAGATGAGATCAAAATGATAACATGCTTTAGGCATAAAGAACAAGATTGTATATAAATTAGAGGAACATAGAATAGTTTACCTCTCAGACTTATAGAAGAGGAAGGAATTTGTGACCAAAGATGAACTAGAGACCATTACTGATCACAAAATGGAAAATTTTGATTATATCAAATTAAAAAACCTTTGTACAAACAAAGTTAATGCAAACAAGATTAGAAAGGAAGCAACAAACTAGGAAAACATTTTTACAGTTAAAGGTTCTTATAAAGGCCTCACCTCCAAAATATATAGAGAATTTACTCAAATTTATAAGAAATCAAACCATTCTCCAATTGATAAATGGTCAAAGGATATGAACAGACAATTTTCAGATGAAAAAATTGAAACTATTTCCACTCATATGAAAGAGTGTTCCAAATCATTATTGATCAGAGAAATGCAAATTAAGACAACTCTGAGATACCACTACACACCTGTCAGATTGGCTAAGATGACAGGAAAAAATAATGATGAATGTTGGAAAAGATGTGGGAAAACTGGGACACTGATGCATTGTTGGTGGAGTTGTGAATGAATCCAACCATTCTGGAGAGCAATCTGGAATTATGCCCAAAAAGTTTTTAATCTGTGCATACCCTTTGATCCAGCAGTGTTTCTATTGGGCTTATACCCCAAAGAGATACTAAAAAAGGGAAGGGGACCTGTATGTGCCAAAATGTTTGTAGCAGCCCTGTTTGTAGTGGCCAGAAACTGGAAAATGAATGAATGCCCATCAATTGGAGAATGATTGGGTAAATTGTAGTATATGAATGTTATGGAATATTATCGTTCTGTAAGAAATGACCAGCAGGATGAATACAGAGAGGCTTGGAGAGACTTACATGAACTGATGCTGAGTGAAATGAGCAGAACCAGGAGATCATTATACACTTCAACAACTGTACTGTATGAGGATGTATTCTGATGGAAGTGGATCTCTTCAACAAAGAGAAGATCTAATTCAGTTCCAATTGATCAATGATAGACAGAATCAGCTACACCCAGAGAAGGAACACTGGGAAATGAATGTGAACTGTTTGTATTTTTGTTTTTCTTCCCAGGTTATTTTTACCTTCTGAATCTAATTCTTCCTGTGCAACAAGAGAACTATTCGGTTTTGCAAACATATATTGTATCTAGGATATACTATAACATATTTAACATGTATAAGACTGCTTGCCATTTAGGGAAGGGGTGAAAGAAGGGAAGGGAAAAGTTGGAACAGAAGTGAGTACAAGGGATAATGTTGTAAAAAATTACCCATGCATATATACTGTCAATAAAAAGTTATTTAAAAAGTAAAAGGCATAATTTCTAAAATAAACAGAAAACTAAATTTATAAGAGAACTTGAAGTTATAAGAAAACAAGCCATCATCCAATTGATAAATGGTCAAGTGATATGAACAATTTTCAGATGAAGAAATTAAAGTCATCTATTGTTATATGAAATCTTTTAAATCACAATTGATTAGAGAAATGCACATCAAAACAACTCTGAGGTTCCACTTAACATCTTTTAGATTGGGCTTAAATGACAGGTATAGATAGTGATAAATGTTGAAGGATATGTGGGAAAACTGAGACAGTAATGCATTGTCGCTGGTGTTAGGGAATGGCTGGATTAGCTATTGGATATAAATATAATTATTGTTCTATAAGAAATGATGAGCAAACTAATTTCAGAAAAGCCCAGAAAGATTTATGTGAACTGTTTTTAAGTGAAGTGTGCAGAACCAAGGGAACATTGTACACAGTAACAGCAAGTTTATATAATGATCAACTGTGATGAATTTGGCTCTTCTCAGCAATGTGCTAATTCAAAACAATTCCAATAAACTTTGTAGGGGAAATGCCACTCCCATTCAAAGAGAGAACTATGGAGACTAAAGGTGAATTAAAGCATGGTATTTTCATCATATTTTGTTTGTGTGCTTTATCTTTCTCAGGATTTTTTCCACCTTTTGTTTGACTTTTCTTGTACAATATAACAAGTATGGAAATATATTAAAGAGGATTGTTCATATTTAACCTATATTATATTGATTGCTGTCTTTGAGTGAGGAGGGTGAGAGAGAGAGGCAGGACAATTTGGAAAACAAAATTTTACAAAAAATAAATGTTAGATATTAGAATGTTAGAAAGAAAATCATTCAAAAAAGAGAAGCAGTTGATTAAGAAAAAGACTATAGGGAAAGAAAATTTAAGCAGGACTGGGGTAAAAGATCTTAAAAATTAAATGAATTTCAAAGCTAAATCTGATTTCAATTAAGAGAGAGATAGAAATAGAGACAGAGAGAGATAGAGACAAAGAATGTCTGAGAAAAACAAAGCAGTTGTTTCACAGAAATTTCTCCAATGAGTTCAGATGTAAAATTTTACAAAAGATGAAAGATATATAAATGTAAATCTATTCTATTCTCTTCTAAGAAATAGTGAGAAGGATGGTTTCAGAGAAAACTTGAACATGTATATAATATGATGCAGAGTGAAATGAATAAAACTAGGAGAATAACATAAACTAAAAAGAAAATTGTAATGGCAAGTAACTGTGAGAAACTTAAGAATTTTTTCAATGCACTAACTACCTAGGATTCCAGAATTATGAATTAATTATGAAACATGCTACTCACATAATGATAGAAAGGTAACAGGTCCAAAAAGCAAAATGAGATACACATTTTTTATTTAGCTATTATAGTAATTTGTTTTGTGTGATAGTTCATATTTATTATAAGATTTTTCTATTAGTTTTATTTTGTTCTTCTCCTCTCCCCATGAGTTGATAAGGAATGAAAGCAAATATTTTTTATTAGGGAAACACACAAACATACAAGCAAAATTTTAATATATTTTATGTCATTCATTTGAAGAAATTGCTTATTTTATATGACTTGAAAATGAATGAATTTTCTACATTTTAAAACATTCTTTAATTCCTCAGCATGAATCCATACTTTTATGATAATAGTTAATTTTCCTCCCAAGTCTAACCTTGTTATAGACAGCAAGTTTTCAATGAGATTTTAATCAAGTGAGTTCTTAAATTGTTCAACTTCTTAGTATTGGAGGGATACATTTCTTAATTTTCATGGGATGTAGCATAATAGAATTGGAGTATTTCACACAAATTTGGGGATTTTTATACATATGGATCAATTTCCTTTCTCAATTATTTATATATTTATCAGAATTACTTTCCTCATTGGGAAAAAGTCTTTAATATCCCTGGAAGGGAAAAGAAATTGAAAACATTTTTGCAAGGAATATATTTAGGAGATGAAGATATCCAGATCTCATAGGTTCATTTGAACTTGAGAAAATACTTTGTTATACAATCTTGGATGGAAAATGGAATTTCATCTGGAAAATTACTTTTTTCCCCCAATCTTTACTATTACAAACCAGTCTTACCCATAATGAGTGATTTTTTAAAAATTTATATTAACAAATAGTTATTTTATTTGTTTTTTTAATCTGTTCTTCTCACAGTTCTTCCAAATTCAAGAAGCCTATGCCATTCTGTAGAGAAATCAATTACAAGCTTTCTGAATGCATCCAAAATTTTTTACTTATTGTCTAAGGATTAATTAAGCTGTTTTTCAATAATAGTTTGTCATTTTGAGATAGTGGGTTTTTTGTTTTTGTTTTTGTTTGTACTTTCCTTTTCTTTGCACTTCAGTAAGACTGATACTATTTCATTGTTATATTTAATTATTTTTGAAACACTCCATTTCCTCACAGCCCCTAAAATATTTTTATTTTGGAACTATACATTTTGCATATTTTCCTGCAATACAATCATTCTTAAAACCTAGACTTAAAAACACATACAAAAAAAAATGGAATGGTACATGTATACAGCCCACAATACAGAACTCAACTGAAAAAAAAATAACAAAGTAAGGAAAATACCAAAATATGCTGTTCTTTGACTGAAGTCAATCTAATATCACACACATGATCAAAGATGTTATGAAATGAAATTATATCAGAAAAACTACTTGTTTCAAAAATTTTATATTGTACCTCAGAGGTGGTAAACTGGAGCTAAACTAGATTAAAATATAATTTAGATGGTTTCAAAATAAATAAATAAAATATAATATAACATACGTTTTATTTTGTGATTTTTAAAGATAATATGTAGCCCACAGAGATCCATTTCTATTTGAGTTTGACACCACTGCTATAATTACAACAAAGTCAATCATGTCCCTTGATATTACTTTTCTATTTTGAACCTCTCCCCCAGCCTCGTATTTTAGGTTGCTTTTTTTTTCCTTGCACCATGGATCTCAGTAATAACAACAATAATAATAATAGACATTATTTACAAAATACTTTACATACATTATTTGAAACTCACTTGTGGGATAGGGACTACAGATGAAATATCTTAGGTTCAAAGAACTTGTAAAATGCCCATTTTTACCAAGCTAGTAATTTCCAAAGGCAAGATTTGAACCCACTTTTCCAGACTGCATGTTAAGAATATCCATTATACAAACTGCAACCCCTAAAACATCATGACAACTGAATTTATAGGTAGTGTCATATCCTTCTGCATCTTCCATTTGTGACAAAATCTTGTGCCCAGGTGTAAGTCATGGGATTTCAGTTCTGCAAATTCCAGGCTTGTATCATAAGATCTCAAAGTGGAATAAAAAGAGTCAAGTGGCAGTGCATTTAAAAGTTTACAAAAAGGATTATTTAGACCTATGAGGGGAAGGACATTCAAATTAGAGAAACCATACTCAATTGAGATATAACTGATTCAGCTCCTTGCTCTCCTCTGTTATTATCTTGCTAATCTGAGGTCATAGACCTGGAAGAGAAATTCCAAACTCTCTTTTTCTCTTTGATTTGTATGTAGGCTATGTTAATAGACAGATCAAGCCTTAGTGCTCAGTTCCAAATAACTCTCAACCAGTTTCAATATCATTTAAACAAGGAGGAAAAAATAAAACTAGACCAATTTGCATAAAGTGGGGACATAGTTTAGAATATTGTTCTTCCTAAAAAAAGGTACAAAATCTCTCCAGATTTTTTTTGCTAGAGACTAAGAGAAAGTATAATTAGTATCTATATCTAAATGAACATCCTTTTCAGTGAGTACTGAAGTATTATATATTGATGTCACCTGAAGGAAATCTGGAGGGAAATATCCCAGCATTCAATCCTCAGCATTGTCCTATCATTAAGTAATTAAAAGATAATATGACCAGAGAGAGGACTGTGGGAACTGAATGTGGATCACAACATAACATTCTCACTCTTTTTTGTTGTTCACTTGCATTTGTTTTCTTACTCATTTACTTTGCATTTTGATCTGATTTTTCCTATGCAGCCTGATGAATTGTATAAATGTTTACATATATTGGACTTAACATGTATTTTAATATGTATAACATATATTATATTGCTTGCCATTTAGGGGAGGGGATAGGAAGAAGGAGGAGGAAATCTGAAACACAAGGCTATGCAAGGATCAATGTTGAAAAATTATCCATGCCTATGTTTTAAAAATAAAAAGCTTAAAAGATTTTTTTTTTATTTTTAAAAATAAAAAAGATAATAGGAAGCTAGGAGAGATAATTGTATAATACAATGGAGACTTAATTTGACTAAATTTGAACTTGTATTATGTACCTACTTTCTGCAAAGAATTATGGAAAGTGCTACAGATACAAAAAACAAGTAAAAAAAATAGTACTTATTTCCAAAAAAAATCCTTTAATTCCCACTTATACTATTTATGTGAAAGTTATGTGATCTAAACTTATTTTGGTGTATTATATAAGATGTTATTGTGCGCTTACATTCTTCCAGATTGCTTTTCATTTTTTCCAGGATTTATTTTTTTAATTGACTAGTGTATTCTTTACTTGGCAGGTCTAGCCTATGGTTTATTAAATATGAGATAACTTGGCTTGTTTGTTTCTATATATTATACAATTTATATCTTACATTTCTTATATTTCTTGCCTTTATATAATTATATATTTCTTATGGCAATAGCACTTGTTTTCTTCATATAAATCATCATAAATAACCAACAATTAAAATCATTGTTATATAAGTTAATTATCATGTGTTCATAAGCATAGAATATGTCCTCTGCTTTTTGCCTCTGTCTTCCTACTCCAGGACCTAGCACAATAATCAAATCATAGGAATATTATCAATATGTTCTGATGAATGTATTAATTTTCACTGGCTCATTACAACATATTAAAGTGTTGAAAGGAAATATAAGCGATGGTTAAAAAAAGAGAGCACAAAATGTCATGAATATTTTTGAAGAAAATTTTGATTTACAAAATGCCTTGCTCTAAGAACAACCTTAGGACCTCATCTTTTCCCAAACTCCTATTGTAAAGGGCTCAGTTTTAACTAAAAAAATTCCAGAAACAGATTTTGTTCATCCTTTTGTACTAAAAAGCTTTACTTCTTCTATCCCCTTTTGATTATTAGTGATTAATTCATATTTGGAAGTTTTTCTTCCTATGAATAAAGAAATAGATAATACAAATTCCCTCTCATTTAAAAACAAAAAAAAACCTAAACTTTTTTTGCCCATAACAACAGTTAAAACTAAAATTTCTTTATAATGACATTTTGTCTTAAGGCACATATCTTTTGTCACTGAATTTTTTAAGTCTCATTGGGAAGTCCTGAAAATTCCCAGAATGCCTTTTTGGGGTATCCATCACACAAGTTAGTTTTTTGATGGCTATTGTAGTATCATTTCCAATAGTATTGAGCCACCACATATTATAAATGTAGGTAAGAGCAATATTTCAGACAGCAAACTGTGATTATTTGTGCTTTGTCCTATTTGAAAGAATGAAATAGATTCTATAAGCCTTTTCTATTACAACACATAACACCCAGACTTTCATCTTCAATATCTGAAGCTCAGAATGGTTACAGATTATATTACTCAGAATAAGGGGAAAAAATTGGCTATAGTTCATGGAAAGTAAATTTTTATGACAAGTCACCTAAGCATACCTATGATTGCTCCTTCTGTCTGTTCCCCAAAGATCAGCCAAGTTAAATGTTTTCTTAATGATCTGTTGTGAGACATAAACCTCAGAATTCTGTGCTTATAATGGATTTGCCTCAAGTTGTAGACATAAGGGAGAATTCCCCTATAGACATGGCCCAAGTTGTAAAATGGAAAGTATAGTATAATTTTAAATAATTTTTTTTTTCCCTTCTCAAGTAGTGAGGAAAAAAAAGGCCTGAAACAAAATAGGTACATTTCATTATCTTTCTAATACTTCTCCCATCATATTTGTAGTGCAGGCAATCTGAAAATAAAATTTCAACTATTAAAATATATATTAGAGAGCTTAGATGTGCATTTTATGGTTTTCAGATCACATCAATAGAGCATTTTAGAAATCCCAAGTTCCAGCTTTTAATAAAATCATGTATCACTAATAAAAGCTTACATGAACCAGGATTTAACATTATCTAGCTCCTGGAGGGGGGGAGTTGGGTGAAGGGGATTAATTCTAGAAACATTCTTTTTTTTAGCATGTGAAATATGTTCATAATATTTTATATCATTCTAATGGTTTTCCATCAATGTTACAAAGAAAAAAAAAGAGGTGGGTGAAGAGGGATTGTTAAGTATGTCTATTTAAATATACTATTAAAGTTCTACTTTGCAAATTCACCAGAGTTTCTACAATATTGACTTACAAAGTTATATGTGCTCATTTTCAAGCAATTTAAAATCTCTTCAATTTTAAATATACATGAAATTCCTCCTCCATTTCTTTTCAGTTAGTCCATAATATTTATTGAGTCTCAGATCCTATACAGAATATGGTGCAAGGATTTAATAGAGATGCCTGAAGCTTCTACCCTCCACCAATTTAGGGATTTTATAGAGTATTCATAAGTACAGAGTCCTGACAAACATTTACAAGTACTATTTTAAAATAATCACAGTATAATATGAATTCAATCTACCCAGTGAATGAAAATATAAAATATGTAAATCATGGGGGTTTAATCTTTTTTTTTTGTTTATTTCATAGTTTTCTTTGGCAATATGATGAAACCTATGGATTTCTCAGAATAATGTTGGTTGCTTATATTTAAATCTGAAGAAAATGCTAAACTTCACTTAGAGATTAATTTTTTGTTTTATTTCCCCAACATTCACAGATCTTCTGAAGTGTACCTACAGCTCACAAAAACTCCTGACTTAAAGAAAGCTCAAAATGAACACAGCCAGGAAAATATTAAAAGGAGGTATGAGGTAGATCTCATGACCTCAAATAAAAGAGCTCTTTTTTTATTCTTTACTAAAAGTAAGTTTAGAATGATGTAATCCAGCAATAATGAACAATTTTACTCAGTGTTATAAATCCCTAAGTACTTCTACCACTTAGACCATATCCCTCTCAAATACTGGATCTTTGATATGTTGAACTAGCAAGGAAATCTTTGTTTCAGTATACACTCAAAACCATCACTTGTGAGATCCCAAATTTGGTGGTTTAACAATAATAATTAGTTCAAAGACAATGTTCTTTGTTGTTGTTGTTCATCTTTTGTTCATTAAAGAATCACTGCTATCACAATGGTAATGTCATGACTTTTTTTATGAACTGGATTTCAGTGAGACAAAAATGCACAAAATTGTCAGCCTCATTCTCTCTTTCAAAAATCATTGAAAGTTAGTTACAATAAAAGTCAGGGCAATTGGCCATGGCATCAAATGCAGTATATGACCTTGGTATCTTTGGTGTCTAACTAAATTCTAAGGGCTCCAGCATACCTGCTTTAGCCTACTTCATTGGCCATTGAACCAATTTTTTTTTCTCATCCACCCATTCTGCTAGAAGAAAACTTCATACATTTGAGGTAGACATTTGCTTGTCTGAGTAAGGGATGTGAGCTTTGCTGGTTACTCTCAACCTATTTTAGCAAATTATCCACAAAAAAAAATAGCAATGAAATATTTTTCTCAACAATCTTATAGTACATTCTTTACAAAGAGTGAATCCCCGTGAGGGATATATGCACAGCTCCATGCATAGAGCCAAAAAATATATATAAATAGAAACATAACCCAAATGAAACATATATAGTCCAGGCATACATGTGGAAGAGTTAACTTATACTTTCTATACTGTAAGGCAATCAAAGTCTTCTAGTGATAGCACGGCACTGCTCTTGCTTGCACTGCTTCCTATTTATCCTTTCTAGCTTTCAAAGTCTGTAAGATGAATAGTCTTTACTCACTTCTGGTTTCATGAGGTCACACAGGCTCACCTCAAAAATCAAGTGGTCTTAGCCATTTTTAAGGAAAGTAATGATACTTTTTGGCATGAGTTTTTCAAGATTCTGTTTTCAGATTTTAGTTCAAGCTGGAATTCTCAGCTAAAATTTTAACAGTTTCCAAAAATGGAGAAGGGTGGTCATTATCATTTTCTTTTTTTAATTTTGAGTTCAAAAACTCATCAAATCTTTTATGGAGATTGATTCTCACAAATCCAGTCATTTGGACTGAGGTCTCTGTACCCCACTTCTAGCCAATTAGAATTAGAAACTTTTTCTGATCCCTTTTTAAAATAATTATCAGCACTACAGTCAGTCCTTCATAACTGCACCAAGTTTCCCTTTTAGAAAACTGTGAAAGGCTCCTTGAGTGTACAGCCACTCTGGTTTTATTAACCCAAAGATTATTTTTGTTCTCCTATGCAAATCAGTGGGAGTAGAAAAGTTAAAGAACTCCCAAAGAACCACAGGAATGAAATAATTTCTAGGTAAACCATCCATCTCGATCAAATGTTCCAAACCCCTGACTTTATTATATATGTGTATATATATATATATATATAATCTGACAAGCAACAAACTTTGAGTTACAGCACTCCTCCCAATTTCACCCTACATATCAAAAAAAAAAAAAAAAAAGAACTTGAAGTTTCAAACTCACTATCTCCATAATAACTTAACCAGCTTATTTATAATTTTGAGTTTTCATTTTCATTTTCATTGTGAGGAAAAAAAAGACCTTAACATATATTGTCTCATTTGATCTCCTCATCATCTATAGGAGGTAGGCAAGGCAGCATCACTTCTATTTTACAAATGAGAAAACTGAATCTTGGAGAGGACAAGTACATTACCAAGGGCATATAACTACATCCAAATATAGATATAAATATAAATATATATTATTAATATATTTAAATAAATACTTATATGTGATTTAGGCACATATATAATCTAATTAATATTTAATATTATATATTCCATAGACAGAAGGATAGATAGAAAGATGGATAGATTCACAAGTATGTCTACTTAGGTAAAGAATTCAACTTTTTTTTTTCTTTTGATTGTCAGTGAGTCAGATACTATAGCTACATTTCCAAAATATTATTAGAAAGCACTGACTGGAAAAAGTGTTATCTTTTTGAGGGATGCATTATGCCAAGTTGCAGATCTAGACTGAGGAATGGGAGTTGATTCAGAAAATACAGTAAGTGAGATTCAGCAAGGAGGCAGCATTAAGAAACCGTGTGTGTATCTGTGTGTGTGTGTGTGTGTGTGTGTGTGTAACCACTGTAACAAGCAGGATGTTTTTCAGTTTTTTTCATCATCTACATTTGCAAGCCCAGAGATGTTATGTGTAAGAGCTGAGTACGTCATGAAAGGTGATACCTGGTGGATTATTAGAAATGAAAGAGGATTTCGTGTTTAAGCAAAATATCTCCATTTCCTTGACCCTGAAATCTGGATTGGGTCATTTTATACTTGATCCATTAGCTTCTCATCAACTAAATAAGGTGTATTTGAATAGAAGTTCCCTAAGATAGCTTGCATCTGGTAGATTGGTTAGAGTCAGATAGACAAACCTGGAAAAGGGCATGAAGAATGAAGAATGGGAAAAAGGAGAGTTAGGAAAGTTAAGGGAATATCTTGGGCAAATATAGGTTGGGCATAACATAAGGTGTGTGAGGAGGAATACAAAGAGATTTGGGGACATATTTTAGAAGACTATTAAAGCAAAAAGTTAAGTGGATTATCTCAGTAGGTGACTGATTCCCCTTACTCAATTTTTCAAAAGGAAATAAAAGAATTCCTTGTCAGTGATGATATAAGGAAGATTTTAATTTATGTATAAATTGGGCTGTATGGCTTATGAGGTCCCTTCCAACTCTAGGTTTATGATCCTCATATCTTACAGTATGTGGAATGCATTCTTATTTAAACTACATGGCTTCTGAGAACTCATCAAACCAGCAATATATGATTTGGGAAGACACAAATAATTTACATCCCATGCCACTAATGGGCCTGAAAAAAGAACCTGTCTTTGACCAAGTATAGTCATTTTTATTATCCCCATTACTCTTGTTATTGGAGTCATTAATGATTCAGTACACCCACCAACACTTCATCTTTCAATCATGTTTCCTATTTTGCATTTGATAGTCAGTTTAATCTTTTGTCAAATAGACCACTTCTTATCTTGTTCTTTTCCTTAATATTTTAGTTGTCTTACAGTCTAGAATCATATCATCTATTTAATAATTTCCTATGGGACCACACATAATGAATGTCAAAAGAAGTCAAGGATTATATTCTCAATTATGTAATTGAATATTTTAAGTAATAGAGAGTTAGTATATATTCCATAAATTGATTAGCAATTTTCAGATACTTAGATAACACTAAAATAATTTAATTAATTAAACTGCATTAAGCATTAAAAAGAATTACTAAATAAAACTTTTAAAAGAAGTGTTATTTAAAAGATTCTGGTTATTTGAGTTTCAAGTTGAAAGATTCTGGATATGACTATATCATTTTACCTTAAGCTCAAAAATTCATATTATGCTCTTTTTAAATGTGTTTTAAAAGTTTAGTTCTGGAGTGGAATGGAATTTTGTAAGCCCACATCTCAAATTTGCTCTGCAAAAACATTTCAGAGGAGCTTTAGTGTTTAGTACTTAATGAGTCATTTTAGTTTAATCCCATAATGCTTTGTTTCTACATTGTTTAAAGTACCAATCAAATTACATTATAATTAATTTTGCTGCAGTTCTATATCTCTCTTAGGCTTCAGGAGGGCAGAAACTGTTTTATTCATTTGTGTATCTCATTTTTCAGAATACAATAAAGTATTTTATATAGAAGACACTAAATCAGTGTGGCTGAATGAAGAAAGATATGAATAGCACTATAGATAATGATTGAGATGTAAATGCGTTTTGTAGTGATTAGTGGTATGAAGATATTTCACAAATGACTTAAAAAAGCAGAAAAATAATAGGATTAAGATACTGCCCATACAATCACTTCTATTTAATACATATATCACACAGCTATTGTCAATGATATGATATATGTAAAGTATGTTAAAAACCTTAAAAGGTTATATAAATGTTAGTTATTTTTATTATTTTATGTAAATGTTTATAATGACCCATCTTCTGTCTGACATAACATATATGAATTGTCAACTTTTCAATCATGCTATTGATCTAATTTAGAGATAAAAGAGGACTGGCAGTAATGTTATTTAGTATAGAATCAATTGAAAAATTCACACAATGTGAATGAAGCATGAAGAAATAAATGCAAAAGTTCAAGCACTTAGCTGCCCCTGCCCTCTGCTCTCCCATCTTTTATTTCTTAGAACCATGAGCATTAGCCAACACAGTGCCAAGGGTGAAATCTGACATTTAAAAGCCTATTATAGGGCATTCACCTCTGGGAGAATTATTCTGGCTATAGATCACAAGCAATCAGCTCATGCAGCTGAGAATGCACGAAAAGTTAGACTCTAGGGTATAATTTGCATGCTGAAGTGAGCATGGAATTCAGTCAAAGCCATAACTCTGACTGCTCTTCAAAAGTGGAGTCAGTAATGGTAGCCCAAGTGGCAGATGTGCTTTTTGACTGGGGACAGATGTTGCCAGACTTTTCATCAAAAACAAAGATCTATCTACCTTCCAAACCAAAATGAACAACCTGGGAGAAAGATAAGAAACAGAATGTGCCAGGCAGATCAGATCCTCACTGACATTTTGACTACCATCTTCCTCAGACACTGATGGAGAAAGGCCAACCATCAACCAAAACCAATTATACTTTTAGCCCAGTTCCCAAAAGCTACCACTGAGGGGAAAGTTCATTGGGGGGAGCAGGTCCATTTTCATCCCCCCACACACACTACCAATGGCTGAACAACTTGTCACCAGCACAAATATGGACATAAAAGTCTCAGGAATTATAATACCTCCTTGAACTGCTAATCTTATTTCCAATCTATCTTCCACAACTATGATCCAATAAAGCAACTTCTGTAGAGAATGGGAAAACGATCCCTATCAACTGTCTCACTCAGGACAAAGAAGCCAACCTAGGTAAAGCAGAAAAACACTGTGAGGAAGAGACAAGAGATTACATTTCCCTGTCAAATCAAATTACCATTACCACTGTCTTGACCACCATCTTTTCTCAAACCCTGATGTAAACAGCCCAAGATCCTGAAACCAAGAGCCATAGAAATGCTAATAGGGTAGGGCATTTAGCTATCATTCTAAGAAGCAAGCATTGTGGAGAGAGAGTCTTACAACTGCTCCGGAAGAAGACATAGACACAACTGCTGAAGACTCAAAGAGAAAGTTGTTGACACCATTCTTTGGCACTGTCAAATAGTCCAACATTAGAAACTAATATAATTTGTATGAATGGAAATTACATTACAGAAAATGCATTAAGATGAGTTTTGCTTATACATCCTAAAGGGCATAGGACCCTTACATCTATCTTGTATTCCACATGTGGTTCCAAGTATTGTTTCACCCCCACTCTCCTTCACCAGAAGATGAGTACCTTCAGAGCAGTTACTTTTCTATTTAAAGCCCTCCCACAGTATTTTGCACATCTACGAATAGCAAATGCTTAATATCCCCCCTTCCCTTATCTCTTTCTTTCTTCCTCTCTCTCTTTCTTGGCAAATACTAGATACAGATCAGTTCTGAAATAATAAGAAGTTCACTAAGTGCTTTCTGGGTTTAAAATTTGAGGGAATACAAAAGAAATAAAAGAACATTATATTTGCCCATGATATATAGATTTTTGTGTGAAAGGTGATTACAATAAATTTCTGCTGAAAAAGGTGAAATAAAGAAAAGTATTCTCTGAATATAGATAGGCAGCCAGCACTTTATATTATCTTAAATGCAATCAATCTATTAAATAGCCAATAAAGCACCTATTTTTCCCCTTTCAATTGATCTGCTCCTTGTCAGTTTCATCTAATTCACTATTTTACTTCAGCTTTCCTAAAAATTCACCAGTTACCCAATAACATCATTGATGCTAGAATGTGATAGAGGGTAAACAGTACAGAGGCAAAAAAAAAAATGATCTATTTTCACACTTCTGAATTCTGATTTGATTTCAAGTAATCTAACTTTAGGTTAGGACAGCAATTGGCTAATGCCTGGTATCTTACTGAAAATCACTTGCACTGTACTCCTTAATCAATACATACAGATCAATTCCTAATAGTATCTCAAAGCAATTAGAAATTGACTTTGTTAATGTATACAGACATATATATATATATATACACATGCATATACACACAAACATATACATATACATTTATATATAATAATATAGAATAACATAAAATCTCTTCCTAGGAGGTTATGATAGAGAGGGAAACAGAGAGAGAAACAGGGAGAGAGAGAGAGAGAGAGAGAGAGAGAGAGAGAGAGAGAGAGAGAGAGAGAAAGAGAGAGAGAGAGAGAGAATGATTTTTAAGACTTTCTTCCTCTGCATACTCTCTAGCTTGTTAATGTCATTCCAAAAAAAGTGGCGTTTGGTATATGGTACCAAATCTGGTTGTGGAATGATTAAGTTAGAATACATTAGGATCGCTACATATTTTTCTATGATTACTAGATCTATGGCATTAACTTTTTAGCTGACATTTGAAACTATCAACTCATGAAATTTGCAAACCACTAAAATCCAGATCTTTTTCAAATAATCTATTTCCTAGCCATACTTTCTCCACCTGTCCTTTACCACCTTTCAATTTTATCTCCCATTTTTTTCTCTCATTCTAGCATAGAGATCTACTTTTTGGATTATTAATTTTCCATTGAATATTGGCTAGCTCTTTCAATCTTATGCCATCTGCAAATTTGATTAACATGTCATATATGTCTTCATCTAAGCCACTGATAAGCCAGTTCAATAGCAAAAAATCAAACATATTCCTAGCAAACACTAATAGACAATTTGGCATTGAACCATTAACGCAAACTTTTACTGTATCTAGCAAGTACTAATTTCAATGTCCTTTTTTCATTCATTATTCTTCGGTTCCTCTCTGAAATAATTGACACACAGGGCCTGTTTGTGTTCAATATGTGGCAGAGCATTCCAAGCTTCTATTGGTCTGATCATCCAGTTGGGCACATTATAACTTGACTTTAAGAATAATGTTATTTTGTTCCTCTTAGAGAATGAAGGGCAACAGGTAACTAACAATCACTTGACACTACTAAGTATGCTTTTTTTTTTTTTTTTCCTGAATAATGTCTTTTTCCTGGGTCTTCCTTACTTTACTTCTTCTTAAGGTTTCTTTCTGTCTATTCTTAATCTCCTCTAGCTACTTCCCTACCCCACCCAATCAAATCATTGATATTTTGTACTCAAAAATGGATATTCACAATAATTCTGCCCTGGGCTTCTTTCTCTATACTTTTTATCTCAATAATCTCATGAATTTCCATGGGTTCAATTATTATCACTTGAAAATGACCCACACATTTGTAAATTCAAATCCTAATGGCCTATATGTATCTCAAATTTAAAAAAAAAATTTAAGTCAGTATCAAATTCTTATCTTTTCTATCTATTCTCACTTTCTTCATTTTTTTCCCTTTCTCTTACTGAGGAAACTAATATTTATTTTTTTACTAAGTCAGGCTGAAATCTCAGAGTCATCAGTGACTTTTGTCTTTGACCCTTCATAATCAATTAATTAGCACTGTTTATCATCTGTCTCTTTAATATTTAATCTCATTTTACTTCTTTTCTATACTTAATATCTTTTACTTATATTCTGCTATAACCTCCTAAGAATTCTTCCTGCATTTAGCTTCTCTCATAAACTATCCTCTATTTAGCTTCCAATTTATTATTAAGGAATATTTACAGCTATTCCACTCCCTTGTGTTCTCTCTTGGTAATTTCATCAATTCCCATTAAATTATCATCTCTAGGTAGATGAGTTCAGAACTACATATTCACCCCTTGTATCTCTCTCATATATCTATATATGTATAGATATGTATATGTATCTATACACATACATAGGTACACGAATAGGTATGGGTGTGAGTATGTAGTTTCCCCTTAAAGAATGTAGACTATTAGAGATAAGGTTTTGGTTTTGGTTGTATCGTCAATGTCCAGTATGATAACTGACCCATAGTAATTGGCTAATAAATCCTTGTCAAAAAAATGAACAAATCCATCAAATATACTATTATTTAGTGTATAACATTTTATCTCACAAGATATTTAACACAGTAAAGATGAATTTTTTTACTGAGATAGAGATATGGAATGTAATTTATCAGGCACCTGGATTAAAGAAGAATTCTTAGCTTGATGATGACCACACAACGCCATTATAAATTAAGATTGATCAAGATCATGGAATATTGGAATAAATTTAAATTTATTGGAATAAATTTGCACTGGAAAAAAGATAAACTATTTTAAAACTAGTTTGATATAATGAAAAACAGGATTTTAAACAGTGATCCTGAGTATCCCTGAAATTAGGATGACAGTGTTGAGGAAGTTCTGAGTAACTAGGTGGAGTTGACAGAGATAGACTGAAAATTTTTTTGGAATTACTCCTTGAGGAAAGCAGGGAAGGGCACTGATGGGGATCAGTTCAACCTTATAGTCCTCTGTGGAGGTCATAGATAGCCCCACTTTGCTATGTCTAGTCAAAAACTTGACTTACATCAAATCCACAAGGTTAAATTTCTTATATAAATCTGCCCATGGCTCATGCCATCTTGGCTGAACTCCTTTGTGGCTCAGCTGACTCTGTCTTGTTTTGTCTTTCCCTTCACCCCTTCCCCATGTCATGTGGTGTCTCTCCTACCCTCCCCCCACTATGTCTCATGGAGGCTCTCTTCTCATGCCCCCACCATGCCTCATGATGTCTTTCTCCTTTTTATAGCTAACTACCTCTTTTAGAGCTCTAAGTCCCTCTAAGAATTTAGAATGACAGCTAAAGGCAAAATCCAGCCTCGCTTGATCTTCCCTTTCCTCTGGTTAACTGTGTATTCCACTAGAGAACATATCTTTTCCACCATTAATTGTTAAAACTTCTCTCCTTGCAAACTATATGATCTCCCAACTCTATTTCATATTTACCAGTACTGTTGTCTATTGTATCTCTTTATTTTGAATGTAACTTCTCTTAAATAAACCTACCTTTTTCCAAAGAGAATGGACATTGTGAATTCTTCATATGACTGAACCCCAACATTTGGTAACTATATGAATCTCAACATTTAGTGCTGAATCCCAAACACATTTGGGACTAGAAATTGCTCTCCTAAATCACATCAAATGGATTAAAAATAAACACCAAAACATAGCAAACTACCATCATTAACTACCATCAATACTATCATCATTAAGGAAAGAAAAATCAAATACTTGTCTTACAGGCAAGAATGAAGAACATGACAGAGAGATATAGATAGAGAAGACAGTAGAAACAGAAACAAGAAGCAGCTACTTTAGTAGCAAATGGTGAAAAGTTCTGTCTTAAAGCTCCATTAATATTTCTAGTCAAATAAGATTGGTTACATTCTTCTTCTGTTATTTTTTTTCTAGAATACAAATATATTGATCAGTCTCTCATTAAAATTGGGGCAAAATCTCTTATCACCTAAATCTTAAGTTCTACCAGCTCTGTAGATGAATGGAATTGGCTTTCCTTTTGTAAAGAGTTCATTTTGAAGTAAATGCATTCTGCTTTATTAATTAAGGAAAAACTATGTTAGTCCAATCCTCCTGACTGAATTGAGAGGATCCTGTCCTGTTGATTAAAGTCCATACCATATTAGATACCACATTATTGTGTATAAGGACATCAGTGGAATTTGGGTGGTTTGAATTGGGTGGTATTTCTGTACCATTTATAAGGGTAGCTTTTGTAAGCCAGAATGCTATGTATCTGGCATGGCACAGTTTGAATTAACCTTAAACCTAATTGGATTGAAATGTGAGGGAGAATGTAGTTGTAGGCACTTTGGTCAAGGAACTCTGAAATTCAAATAAAATCTCAAATACTTAATAGCTATATGACCTTAGGTAAGTCATTCATGCCCTTTGTCTTAGTCCACTGGAGAAAGAAATGGAAATGGCAAATAACTACAGTATCTTTGCTAAGAAAAGACCAAAAAAGCTTTGGCCTGCTATAATCTAAGGGTCAGAAAGAATTGGACGACATTGGATGACTGAATAAAACAAAACAAAGGATCTTGTGGAGAGCTTTAAAGACCCCAGATAATCCCCTTTTGAAAATAATTTTATCTTCTTTTAAAAAATTTTTTTCATCTCTTTGTGGGATGCTTTGATCTGCTTCTATCTCTTTGTAGTCAGCTTTTACTACATTGTAAATTGCTTTTACCTGATGGTTACTTAATATTTTTATTAAAGCAATGGTTTATCTGACCCCTCAGGCTACAAGCAATCCATTGTATCAAAGGTAACCTGTGCCCTCCACTACAAAAAGGCTGAACTGAATGGAGAAAAATAAAAGAAGGAAAGGTAGCCTAATCCCTTCCCTTTGCCAATTCAAACCAGCTAGAAAATGATTTATCATTAATTATTATCTACAGTATTTCCAAGAATGAGAGATCATATAGCCTCATAACATCTTGCCTTTATTCAGGTATAATTTCTTTAAGATAGTCTCCAATTGTTAATTCAATAACTCCAAAGCTATTTAGTTCTGAAAGTCTTTAAAGCAATAGACTACATAAGTTCATAAGAGTTATGCTTTATTTAAATGAGTCAAATCTTCCAGACTAGTTTCAAAGTTTCAACTTAATAATAAAATATTCTACCCAAAAATTGCAATAGGATGTTTGGACTATAATTTTTTAATGATGCAAAGGAAAATATTGCTTGTCTATATTTTGTGTGTTTGTTTTTAGGCCAAGAAAAATCACGTGTCTTCATGTAGTATATACTTTGAATTTAAAAGATCCTTTACATTCATCATTTTATGCTATTGTAAATTTTCATAGAATCATGACTTTGTCTTTATTTTGTTTATTAGTAAAAATATTAATAGAAAGATAGGAGTCAATAAATTTCAATCATTTGTCAAATTATCTGATTTTTATGTTACTTTCATTTTGAAGCATTCAGTACAAGATCAATATTTTTTAGCACAGTTTACAGCATAAAATTGATCACTATTTTTGCCATTGGGGCAACATTAAACTTCAAGACTTTTGAGTATCACAATTTCTAAATGACTCCTTGACTCTGGGAACACTATTAGATAGTATGCACACTAAGCACAGAAAGAAATTCAATATGTTAGAAAACACCAAATTGATTTTTTGTCCATACTACAATGAAATAATTTATATTCTTAGAGGTAGGCATAATATCAATGTCAGTTGTTAAAGCTTCTAGACATTCTGCTTACAATTTGCATACTTAATGGGATAAAATCTTGTCCTTACATCTCTACATTCAATTCTCATTGACTTCTGTCCAATATAATCACCTAGACACTTTATTATGAATTATCCTTAAGGTATTTAAAACCTCATGGAAGCAATCTTTTTTTTTTTTTGTATTTAAACGCAATATTTTGTTATATTTATAAAAAACCTTATTGTGACAAATAATATTAAGAATGAAATTATTGCTTTTCAAGTGAAAAGTGGTAAGATTTAGAGTCTCATGGGAACTGGGTTTAGATCTTGCCTAAAGGATGCTTATTAGCTGGGTGTTTCTAAAAAAGATGTTTATTTTCTTTGAACATCAATTTTCTCATATATAAAGTAAGGATAATAATACTTGTGCTGCCTTTATCACAAGATACCATACTTTATATAAAATATTGTTATGATGATTATAACTTATGTTATATATAACATGTTATGTATAAAAGATATATGTGTGTGTATATATATATACACACATAAAAGTACAAATTTGTACTTTTCTTGAAAAGTATGCTCTATTTTTTAGACTTAGCTGTCCATGGGTATTCTGTAATTTCAAGGGTGTATAATTTCAAGGGTGTATATGTTGGACTGACACAGATGAACAAATATTTGCTGATTTGTTGGATTAAAAAAATAAAAAGAAAGCCATTTCTACATCCTATTGGTTGTCCAAAGAAATGGTGTTGTGTTATTGGGTTAAATAAATTCTTATAATGAGTAATCCTTTAAAAGTAGTTTCTGTAATCTTGTCTATATAATGATAAGAAGTATCGGCTGATATCAACTTAGGTATTTTTAATATTAATAAGCTCAGGCTAAACTGTGGTTAGGATTCTTTCTAGTTTTAGTCAAGTAATTACTAACTTACAATATCGCAATATTAGATATTTGGATTTTTCAGACATAGACCAAAAGTAATCACTAAGACTGAATCAATATTTGATAAGGTCCTGAAAATTAGTAGGAAAGTATTATGTTTGGTTGATTTATTTAGTTCTGCCTTACTTGTCTTATCTGACAGTGTGTACCTTACTCAAATTTTTAGGATATATTGAAATTAATTTTGATATTTTTGAATAATTTTTTGTTCATCTTTGAACCATTAAAAAGAAGCTTGATTTACACTCTGCTTCATCTCTAGAAACATAATCAAGATTGTGATTTCTAGCGATTTGTTCACTTTAACAAAATTTTCTTATAATAAATCAAATTAGAAGTTTCATATAATTCTCAATAATGAATTTTTACCTTTGCCTCTTCCTCAGCTTACAGCAGATCAAAATCTTATCCAAACTCCAAAGTCCAGTTCAAATGATAAATTTACCATGAAGTCTTCTTAATGACTTGGTACTTCTCTTAGAATATAGAAATATATAAATTTATTGAAAGCTGAAAGTATTTCATTTTTGACATCGAAGATTCAACACCTAGCAGAGTGCTTGAAATAAAGAAGACCCCTAGACACTTGCTGATTTATTGATACACTGATACTGTTTTATTACACATATCTAAATGTTATTTCTCTTCTGTCCTCCTTGAAAGTATGGACTATGGTTCAGTAGATGGAGTACCAGCCCTAAATTCAGAAGGACCTGAGTTCAAATCTGGTCTCAAACATTTAGCATTCCCTAGCTGTGTGACCCTGGACAAGTCACTTAACCCCAATTGCCTCAGGAAAAAAAAATAAATAAAAGTATGGACTATGTTGTAGGTCAAAGTCATTAATGACTATATCACTTTTTTATATCTAGAATGAGCATAATTTCTTGAATATGGGAGATAATAAATATTTTTAATGAATAAATATTGAATTCATTTTTAAAAATCTTTGCCATAGAGTAGCTATTACAAATATAAAATTCTATTTGTAGCAAATGACAAGAACTATTCTTTCACTAGTGATAGAGATTTAATTTATATAGATATCTACAGCTCTATGCCAAAAGTAAAATGTTTTTCAATAGTTAGAGTAACAAGAGAAACCATTATTTTGGAATTTGTTGGGACAACAAATTGATTGAGGTAGGTAGAACAGTGAGGACTTTTGAAAACAATAAATATTTCTTCTTAACATGTGATAATGAAAAGGGGGGAAAGCAATGACATAGACTGACATGCATCTTAGATTTGAGGAAAGTAAATTTTGCTTTACTCAGAGGGAAAATAAGTATTTTCTGAGTAGGATCCCTCACCTTAAAATTCTATGAGTGAAATCAGCCCAAAAGTAATGAAATGTTTTCAGATATGAACTGTAACAACTAACATGTAATATTGACTAGGAAGAAAATGGATAATTGTGTAACAGAGGTTTTTATTTTTTTTTTTAACAGAAATCTTTGGCAGCATGGTAAAACTGATGAACTTCACTTTCAAAATAATGTTTGTGTTTTTTAATGCATAAAATAAAATGCATGGGATTACAAAGAAACTAATGATGATGATATTAAATTATCTGTACATTTTTTATTAAGTTCACAGATTCAAGTACAGAAGCTTATGTGTAAATAAACACATGTGGATAAATTAGGAAAACTATCAAACAACTCTCTGTCCTCTATATTTGTGCTTAAACTTTTAAAGTGGAACCTGTGAGATTTTGAACTCCACTGGTATGGCCTTCAAAAATACAGAACTAGTTTCATATCACCTAGAGACATCTGTCTGATAACTTTAGCAGAGGATATAAATATAGGGGATAAAAAATATTTCATATGTTGAGAAAGATTTACTTCAATTAATATGATTCCTAATGGGGAAGGGAAAGGGTTCCCCCTTATTTTCTTTTGGAATTTTTGTGAGGAAATACAAATTTATGTTTCTCCTCCTGCAGTACTAGCTCCTATAATATTATATGAGGAAGGGGGCATGGCAGGTGGGCCTTAGCCACATGCTTCCTTCTGAACTGCATATGACCAGAGATGAAAGAACCTAAATTGAGATTAAAATGTCTATCTTTATCAGTTATTATAGTGACATGCATTTATAGATTAGCACATTTCTTTTGAAAAGCACCAGCTTTTGTCACTTTTATTAATCAGTTTTCAAGATTATTTTCTCAATCAAGTTTATATTATGTCCTTAATTATTATAGAAGTATTAATGTAGTCAACATAATACAAAGTCTATTTAATATTCTTTTTAAATGTATTACAATTTTTTGTTTCATTGAGGAGGAGATGGATGTATGATCCTTACTGTAACATTGAACCATTTGGTTCTACCAGTTTTAATATTTGTGAATTATTAGAAGTAGGCTCAAGAAATAGTCATCTTTCCTATTCCCTGCAAAGTTGAAAATCCTGCAGATAAAGCACAATTACTGCTATTTTCTTTATTTTATCTCCACAATGACTCTCTGAGGAAAGTTCAAAGGATATTACCCCAACTTAATATGCGAGGATCTTTAGATTAAAGGACCTTAATGACCTTGATCAAGGTCATACAGTTTGTGCACACATTAAAAATAAAATAAAATAAACTTTTAACCCAATTTAGAAAATAATACACTATTTCTACAGAGCAACAAAGAGACAAAGTGAATTTTTGACTGAATATACTGAACTTTAAAAATTAGATTGACTGGATTGGGAGTCCTGAGGACAGCTTGAGTAAACTATGCTTCAAGTTCACTGATAACAAGATGAGGATTTAGACCATTAAATGTAGTCAATTCTGTAAGATGAATTCTTTGCCCATGACTATGTCTTATCTGACTCGGATAATTTAAGTTAATGCTTTGTTTGGGGAACCAAATTACCCTAGAAAATGCAGTTGTGAAGAGTGAATGCTCCTAGAGGCTTTGCTTAAGTGCACTTTGTAAGAGCATTGCCTAAAGTTTATTTCACCTCACCTTTGCAATTATATCTTCCTAATGGGGGATGGCTAATTATTATTCAGTCATCTGGAGAAGAATTCATTTTATTTAAGAGCCATCTTCCTCATTTCTCCTATAATCTATCCCCATACTATCCATTGTGTTTATTTTCTAGGTCAAACATTTCTTCTTTTAAAAGAAAGAAGAAAAAAAAAAAACTAGGGAAGATTTAGTCTTCATCAAAGACAAATATGAAATACCATGCTAGCTCTCCAATCAGGCCAGGCTGACCCAGTGACTCTAGGTCACCATGTCATTATACAAAGCAAATCTGTTTGTATCATTCTCCCCTTAACTTACCTTTCTGTCATCTACTGCAATCAATGTCACTCCCCTAATTTCCAAAAACAACTTTAGTACACAGATTAAACTTCTCATCCTATTTTATTCCCTGCCCTTTTACTCACAAATATTGATATTCCTTTTAACAATCAAGGGACATAATATTTTAAAATCTTTAATGTCAATGATTTCTTTCTTTAAGCTCCACCAGTAATGAAGATGATGATGATGAAAATAATAATAATAAGTATTTATATAGCTTATATATAAGATTTTCAAAGTGTTCTACATGCCTTTTGTTGGATTTGCAGAGCTTTCAACTTATACCTTAAGTCTCATCATCCTCTTAATTGCATAAAATTCATCATTGTGTATTTTAAAAGTAAAAGCAAATAGCTAAGTGACTTAGTGGTTACAGTGCTAAATTTGGAATCAGGAAGAATTGAGTATGAATCATGCTTCAAATACTAGCTGTGGGACCCACACCAAGTAACTTAATATTGTAAGCCTATTTTTTCATAAGATAACAGTGTTGGATTTGATGGCTGCTGAGGTCTTTTCCATATATCTATCTGTATACACACACAAATACACATGTTTATGTGTATATACAAAATTCTACTCTCTATAGTCAATCTACTCTCATAAGACTTCTTTTACATATGATATTTTTATTCTTTTCCATTATCATTACTTTCAGTTCCCTGACAAATCATTATTTAGCTAAATAAGGTAAATAACATCTCCCTCATTCTGGTATTCTGGTTTCATTTCCCTTCCTTTTCTTAGCCTTATTCCCTCTTCCCCCATGTTAATGTCTCACTATTCAGTATCAAAGAATCCTTTGGCTAATTTTTTGTCATTGCTAAAACCTATACAAACTCACAAGAACATCATAAAATCAAGCTGATTTCATCCACTCCACAACAATGGCACATAACTTCATTGAGATTCTCTCAGTTGCTTGACAATCCTAGTTTGTCCTTATTGACTTCTACTCTTATACCATCTGTCTTACAATAATAGCAATCATTTATTTTTATTTGGGTGGGGTAAGGCAATTGGGTTTAAGTTACTTGCCCAGAGTTACACAGCCAGTAAGTGTTAAGTGTCTGAAACCAGATTTGAGCTCAGGACCTCCTGATCCCAGGGCCAGTATTCTATCGACTGCACTATCTAGCTGCTTCCTTAACAATCATTTATTGATTGACTGGGCTGGGCATAGGAGATTCAAAACCCAAACCAAAAATCATCCATGTTTGCTACCAAAAGATACAATGAACACACAAGTAAGTACACAATAAATAGGAAGTAGTGTCTGGGTAAAGGGCAGAGGTCTAACAAATACAAGTATTAAGAAAAATCTCATTTAAGAGATGGTACACAGGCAATTGGCTAGATCTTAGAAAGAACAAAGCATCACAGGTAACCCGAAGTTCAAAGAGGATAGTACAGAAATAATGGTACCACAGAGCAAGTGAAATTAGAAGTCTTAAAAGCAGTAGAAAATTATGAATAAGCTGATTTTAGAAAGGCCTGAAAAGATTTACCCTGATGCTGAGTCAAACAAGCAAAACCAGGAATCATTGCTCAAAGTAACAGCAAGATTGTGGGATGATCATCTATGGCAGACTTGATTCTTCTCAGTTGTTCAGTGATCCAAAGCAATCCCAATAAACTTTGAAAGGAAAATGTCATCTGCATCCAGAGAGAGAACTATGGAGACTGAATGTAAATCAACACATGCTATGTTCAATTTTTTTTTCTTATTTTCTGCTTTATTTTTCTCTCATGTTTTTTTTTTTCCTTTTTTCCTTTTGTTCTGATCTTTCTCTGCCAACATGATTCATAAGGAAATACATTTTTTAAAAATGGAAGTATAACCAGAATAAGATATATGAATTAATTAACAATTTAAAAAAGAAAGTAGTGGGGGATTTGGATGAAGAGTTCATAATAAGGCAGATAGGCCGATATATACACACATATATAAATGTTATGTTATGTAGTAATCTACACACATTTTTTGCACAGATCAGGACTATTCATCCCTGTTCAAAACTTTTCAGCACTTCCCTATTGCTTTCCTAGAAAAGATAAAAGTCCTACACCAGCCATTTCATGCCTTTCTGTAACTTGGTACCACCTTAATTATCTAACCATTGTTTAAAACATGTTATCATCCACATTCTAGATATTAGCTAAATTCTACAAACTTCAGTCCTCTAAGCTGTGATTCCAGGCTTACAATACCATTTTATTCTCACAATAAAGGTGAATGATAAGCAATAAAGAACCATAGGATGACTAAAGATCAGTTTAGACGCTAATATGCAAGCTTTGTAGAGAAATTTGCAAAGATATTCTTTGGAAGAAATTTTCCCTTGCTATTTTACATGTCACCTCTACTGAAAATAGCTGTAACAACAAGTGGACTTTTTTTCTTCAGTGGTATCTCTATCTATAGGCAATTCTCTTCCTCTCGGGTAGTCTGTCTTAGCAACTACCTTCCTGTTTAAGAATTTACTGCTTTTGTAGCTAATACCTTGGAACCTGGATCCTTTTAAAATTGCATAATGCCCTCTAACAAAGGAAAGAAGAAACAAACAAAAGGTACCCTCATGCCAAACACAGTCTTGACTAGATAGTCAATGACTCATAACTTTTTGGCTTATAAAGGGGCTGGGGAGAAGGAAGGATGGTATCTTTCAGATTTCCCAGAACCCCTAGCATCATCCTTACTACTTAAGCCTGAAAAAGTTAAAGAGCTAGGATTGCCGCCTTCCAGTTTACCATCCAATAAAACATGCCTCATAGCTGATGAGGAATAAAACTGTTTTTTATCCTTTAATCTTGGAAAGGACCAATTACATCACAAGCATGATTTCTTAACTTGCTCATGAATTGTATTTAAGTGAGGCAGGGTTGTAAAAAGTTATCTATCTCATTCTCTCTTTCACAGTCGTTGCAGTGGCAAAACAAAAGTAAAGACAACTATAGCCAGAGATGCAGTTTTGAAGGAAAATGGGAATATCATCATCTCCAGGGTAGTTGTGAGTGGGGAAGGATGGGTGATTCATTCTGTCTAAGACTAATTCTAGGCATAACTCTAAGAATAAAGTACAGAAAAACCATGGTATGCAGTAATAGAATGAAATCTAGATTGAGTATTAGGAAACATAAATCTTAGTCCCAGTTCTGACAGTGATACTGACTTTTCAGATTTAAATTTTTTGAGCTATAAAATGGAGTAACTTAAAAGCCTTCCTCGGTTTTAAATTCTAATGATTTAATGATGCTACTGTTGCTCTTCATACTACTACCAGAAAATGAACATGCACAGTACACACACACACACACACACACACACACACACACACACACACCCCATTAGGCTTTTGTACAATTTCTTGCTGCCTGATTCCATTCTGATAGCTACTAAATTCTTACAATTCCCAATGAGCTAAAAGAATCCCTCTTTATGGTCGATTTGGATAAGGAATACATAAAGTCATAAATTATTAGAGTAAGGAAACACCTCAGAGCCATTTCTATTTAAACTGTTAATCCCAAAAGGGAACCATATACCCTCCAGATATAGATCTTGAGTGAGAGAAAATTCACACTTTTTCAAGGCAGCTTATTTCCTTTTGGAGCACCTTTAATAGATAAGATGTTTTTTCCTATGTGGAGCTGAAGTCTGCTTCTCTGTAACTTTAGACTACTGGCCCTAGCTCTATTGTTCAAAATCAAAGAAAAACAATTTAATCTTTCCTTGTTAAGAATTCTTTCATGTTGCAGGGAATCTATAATCTTTGGGGGTTAATAAAAAGACTAAATCGCATATTTTACAAAACTCATTGAACTAACCAATTTGAAATAATGAAATTATTCATTTTCAACCAGGATGAATTTATTTCATTTATGCATTAGAACATAATTAATGATTTATGAGATCTGCAATTTGTTACTTTTGTGAAGCTGGCATGACATCCTGACAATATTTAACTAGTTTAATGTCCTCTTCTGTGAAAATTTCCAACATTTTTATATACTTTTTTGTTTCTTGTAAAAAAGGTATTAAAATCAATGTAACTCAAATATAGTTATTTGTTTTCTAAATTTTATAAAATATTTAAGTGTATAAAAATATTTATACACATTTTTACATTTAAGCATCTAAGTACTTGGAACATTACTTAGGTGGCAAATATTTTTATCTTTGTTTCACAGGGAGATCAACATAGAGAAGTCTTTAAGAAGCCTGAGGTCAAATATTGTATGTAATGTATCCAATTAAGGTCTGAATTTAAATTCTTATTTCTTGTCTTTCCTTCTCTCCCATAACACTGAATTTGGCTTTCTCTTTCCATATTGATTCCAGATGCATTAGTCAATAGAACAATATCACAGTTGTTCCATGCAACTACATCTATACTAGGATGGACTAAAAAATAACTAGAGGGGACATTTAGACACTTTCAGTGGAGAATTACTGGATTTTTTTTTCCATATCTACTTCAACCTGCTGAGCCCATCTCTAATCAAAATACATTTTCATCATGCTTTCAGAATCACTTAAATCAACATGTTCAGCCACAACAAAATATTAATCTGATTGGCAAGCAATCAGTTTAATTTAGAGAGATTAAGTAAGTATCAAAATATGAAATTAAATTTAACTGCAACAAAAGATCATATTGAACTATCCAGAAATGTTCTAATTTGTATACATGTTTGTGTAACTATTTTTTTTTTTTTTTAGGAATTGAGCTATGAAACCTGAACAATTTGATTTGAGCAACATCACCTAGACAAGGCCTATCTTGGCAAAGAGTAGTATCACTGATAGTCCTGGCTGGTATTCTCACATTAAGTAGTAATTATCTTTTTTGGAGTAACAAGAAGGAAGAAATGTTAAAGAAACTGACATTCTGAGCATTTAAGAAATATTTGGTTTTTCCTAATGATTTGAGCTGGGTCTATCTGATTCCTCAGTTTAATTTAAAATGTATTAAGTAGCTGTTTTATAAAAATTGCACTAGGTTCTGGGAAGATACAAAGAGCAAGATGTGCTTCCTGTTCTTACAAAACTGATCATGACAAAGATAATTTTAATGCAAAATAAGACATGAGCATAGAGCATGTATAAAATTTAATCATATTTTAGAGAGATAATATCCCATGTCAATCAAAAAACATTTTATAGAAATATAAAAAATAAAATTCATCTTAAAGAAAGAAAAAGGTCAAGGATATCAGGAGAATCAACAACAACAAAAAGAAATGAAGAAAGGTGGCCTAGACATACCTGATCTCACATTATATTATAAAGCAGTAATCACCAAGACATAATATAATTATCTAAAATTATAAAGGTATTGCAAAGACAAAATCAAAGCAACTAAAAGTAGAAGAAAAGTAGAAAACCAAAGGATGGGAGGCTTTACAGTGAGAATCTCTGATAAAGGCCTCATTTCTTAAATTCAGAGAGAACTGAGTCAAATTTATAAGAAAATAAGTCATTCATGAGTTGATAAATGGTCCAAGGATAAGAAGTGGAAGTTTTTAGTTGAGGAAATCAGTTATCTATCGTCATATGAAAAATACTCTAATTCATCACTGGTTAGACATAAGTAAATTAAAGTAACTCTGAGGTACCACCTCACATCTATCATATTGGCTAATATGACAGAAAAAGAAAATGATAAATGTTGAAGATGATTGGGAAAATACATTGATGAGATATTAAGGCATTGTTGGTGAAGTTGTGAACTGAGAATATTCTATTTTCCAAATACATGTAAAGTTAGTTTTCAACATTCATTTCTGTAAGACTTTGTGTTCCAGATTTTTCTTCTTCCCTCCCTTATCTATCCTCTCCACAAGGTAGCAAGGAATCTCAAATATATGTGAAATTTTTAAAGCATTTTGATATCTGCTATGTTATGTAAGAAAAATCAAATCAAAAGAGGAAAAAATGATAAAGAAAAACCAAACAAATCAAAAAAAGGCAAAAAAAAATTAAACTTTGATCCTCATTCAGCCTTCATAGTTCTCTTGTGAATGTGAATGTCATTTTCCATGTTGAGTCTATTAGAATTGTCTTGAATTTCTGTATTGTTGAGAAAAGCTAAATCTATTGCAGTTGATAATTACATAATCTCATTGCTACTGTGTACAATGCTCTCATGGTTCATACTCACTTTCACTTAGCTGATATTCATGTAAGTCTTCCCAGGCTTTTCTGAAATCTGTCAGTTTATCATTTCTTATAGAATAATAATATTCCATTACATACATATATCAATTTATTTAGCTATTCCTCAAATGATGGGTGTTTATTCAAATTCTAGTTCTTTTACATTACAAAAAGAAAAACTGCTATAAATATTTATTTAATATTCTACTTCTGAATATGATGTTCCTTGTCCACTGTGGTTTACTGAATGCTGTATCATATATCCTAAACTCTTCATCTATAAAGTGGGAGTCATAATAGGATCTTGCTTTCAATATTTATTGTGAAGACTAAGTGATGCAATGTTTTTAAAGTAATTAATATAGCAGACATATAGCAGGTTCTATATTAATGTTAGCTACTATTAGTATCATTATAATTACAATTTTATATCTATTTTTTCAGTAGTGCTTGTTAAGTAAAAATATAATGACAGCTTTTGTTTTTCATAGCTTAATTTTCCTCTGGCATCCAACTTGCCCCATTCCTTTTAGAACTGTCTGCCAAACGTGTTGATAGGTTGCATTGAACTCTCCAAATACTCTGAAGAGCCCTGTTCTGCCCTATATTCAAGTTAACTTTTGAGATTCTAGTCGACAAAAACTTGGCTTCCCAATATCAGTAGAATAAACTGGCTTCACCTTGTAGACTCTCTGCCATGAACAATTTGCCAAACTGATGTTTCAAGAATAACTTGAAATGCCATGTCATTCTCTCACTAATAAAACTTCAGTTGTTTCTTATTGCCTCAAGGACAAAGCACCTACTCTTCTGTTTGACATTCAAATTCCTTTTTAATCTGCCTCTGCATTGATTTTTTTCAGATTGTCTTCGCAGGTCTCTAAGACATTAAATTTCAAACTTGCTAGTCCCTTTTCATGATCTTCCATCTTCTATTTCTGATTTCCATGCTTGAAATGTTTTCTCTCCTCCTCTACCTTATAGAATTTTTAGTACTATTCAAAGCTCAATTTTGACATTCTTCCTGAAGTCCCTCAGTTGTTATTGCAACATCTTCTCCTCAATCTTTTAGAAATTACCTGGCATTTAATTTATCTGCAATCTGTATTTGCATTTCAAAATATGTCAGATCTCCCTCCTCTTTAACTGAATGTAAGTTTTTGAAAACGAGACTAATTTTGCTATCAGCATTGAATGTTAATTGTATGTCAAATACTTTCTATATTTTTATGAGAATTAAAGGGGGGGAAAGGGAAAGAAAAAAAACTTTCATTTTCGAAGAAAACTTGTTAATGATTGAAAACGTGGAGAGAAAATAAATTCTGACAAAAATACAATCAAACTTTTTATAATGTACCATAGTATGTTGGGATGTGTCTGTGTGTTCATGATTATGATGGCATGTTTAGAAAGATCAGTACACTAAAAATGAGAGAACTTCTTTCAGACCCATCTTTGTCATTAGCTAGATAAAGAAACTTGACTAAAGCACTTCAACAATATTCATCAAATTTATTTTCCTTAAAAGCAAAAAATGCATAATTGTTGCATAATGGAGAGAGAGCTAGTCTCAGAACCATGAAGATATGAACTCAAACTTATCTCTGATATATATTATATGTGTGACTCTAGACAAATCACTTCATTTCATAATGTTCTATAGGCCTAGTAATTCTCTAAGATTATGAGTCACAGTGAAAGTGAAAACCTCTATTGGTAGAAAGAATCTGTCTCCCCAGAAGTTACCAGGCAAAAAAATCATAGGATAGTTCTCTATCCCTAAAATTAAGACATTAGACTAGATGATCTGTTCCAATCTAAAGCATTGGATTGAATTAACTGATTTTTTTTCCAATAGATTTGCTCAGTTGTTTTACTAAAATGTCATGTTTTGAATTTTCATTTGAATTAAATGGATTATTCTGATGACTTGCAGAGTGGCTAAAGATTAATTGTTCTTCAAATTTACAACTGGTTAAAAATTAATTCATTCAAATTAGAATTCAAAATATAAATATTAATTTAATTCATAATTTATCTTATTCATATATTACAGTATATTTGATAGTAAAATGTTCTGGATAATTTCCAAGTCCTGGAGCTTTATATTTGAATTCTTTTGGCGTATCTGGCATATGATTTTTAAATTACCTAAAGTCCCTTTCAATAACTTGGTTTATTCATATAGATTAAAATTGGAAATTAGGAAAGTAATAAAAGAAACTTTGATATTAGACTTCATTAATACACTCATATTGTCCAGAACAAGGGAAATGACTGCACACAATTGTGTGGTCCCATTGTCAGATCATATCTGGGGTAGTGGGTTTGGTTCTGAAAGCATAATTTAAAACAGACATTAATGAACTAATGAGTTTTAAAAGGAGGATGATCTCAAAAGTAAGGAAATCCTATTCAGGCCATAGGAGGATCAGCAAAGAAAAGTGAGGATATTTAGCTTAGAGCAGATAAGATTAATGGAATGGGGAAGGGGAGGATGTGAATGCTGTCTCTAAATAATTGAGAACATGTCAAATAGACAGGAGATTAATCTTATTCTACTTGATTCCAAAGGGCAGAACCAGGAACAGAAGGTGAGGACTGCAAAAAATATTTCACCTCAATATTAGGAAGAACTGCTTGATAATTAGAATCATCTCAAAATGGAATGGGCAGGTGCATTGAGAGCTACTTTGTTCCCCGTTAGAAGTGCTTTTTAAAAGAAAAAGGTTAGGTAACTATTTGTCAAGTACATTTCAAAGTACTTTACAAGCATTTCATTAGAGCTGTCTCTATAGTCCCTTCTAATGCTAAGATTTTATGACTGAGATTCCACATCTGAAATTTTTAGGTAGTACTCTAAAAATAATTTAGTTCAATTTAAATCAGATATTCCAATAATTTTTTCTTCATAAGAGAAATTTCTAGAGCTACTGGAATTAGAAAAATAATTTCTCATTAAAAGAAAAATTAAAACAATCATAAGCTTTGATAATTTGATTCAACTTACGTTGTCATTTTTTAATTAAAAAACAAAGAAAATTCTAAAAACATATTCCCAAAGAGAAATTTTAAAGAAATCTAAAAATTAAAAGCAAGGCTAAAAATAATAATATATCTCATTTTGCTTAGTATAAGCAGAAAAAAAATTTCAGAATACATCTTAAAGTACTATCATTTTTTTTAGTTGTTTTTAGTCAAACTGTATGTATAGCTCCAATTCAAATAGGAAATGGAAAAAAAAGTCAGAAATTTTCAAATCCACAGACATTTATTTGATGTTGTCAGATAATCAAATAAAGAGAGAAGGAAAGAAAAACAGACAGAGACAAAAAGAGAGACAGAGAGCAGAGCTAAAAACAGAGACAGAGAAATTGTTGCCTCCAACTACTTAAACTGTGGGTCATGACCTCATATGGGATCTTGTAACTGAATGTGAGGGTCATGAAATTATGATTTAGTATTAGTAAATGTTTGATTTGTCACATCAAAATTTCTTGGTCAAAAATAGATCATGAGAGGGAAAAGTTTAAGACCTAGTCTTTCTTTCTAACTTCAGTGTGATATATATCTACTTACCTTCTTTCCTTCCTTCCTTCCTTCCTTCCTTCCTTCCTTCCTTCTTCCTTCCTTCCTTCCTTCCTTCCTTCCTTCCTTCCTTCCTTCCTTCCTTCTTCCTTCCTTCCTTCCTTCCTTCCTCCCTCCTTCCCTCTTTCCCTCCCTCCTGCCACCCATGTCTGTCTCTGCCTCTCCCTCTCCCTCTCCCTCTCCTTCTCCCTCTCCCTCTCTCTCTCCTTCCCTCTCTTTCTCCCTCTCTCTCTCTCCCCCCTCTCTTTTTTTTTCTTTTTTGGTGGGGAGGGAGAGGGAGGAAAGAAACATGTAACTTCTTTATAATGAAGGACCAATATAGAAATCATTCATGCAAAGCAAATCAGCAGTTTGTTAGAGCAATTCTGATAACTGAGAGGTTAAGTAATACTCCAATTTGAAAGGGGAAGCTTCTATCTATTCTGCTAAGCTACCTCTCATGGTGCAGAGTAAACTTCTGATTATTTAGTCTCTTAGTAATCACTAGTTACCAAAAATTGAATATAAGCTCCTTGATTATAGAATTGTTTCTTTTTTTTCCTTTTATATCTGCAGAGGCTCCCAGTTTCTTACATATAGCAGACAATAAATGCTTGTAGAATTAACTTGAATTTTAAAGGTTATTTCTTTCTTTAAAAACATTTGGAAATGCTGTTCCCCCACCTACCCTTTTAAAGGGATATACATCAACCTGTGGGAAAAATTTTCACACATATTTCCTCCTATTTCAGAGGCTAAGAATGTATTGTAACAAAGAAAATAAACTAGAGTAGAGAGTAATGTTTCAAACAATAGGAAATTTTGTAAGAAATATCTCTTTGAGATGAAACACTACTATTTCTTCCCATCTATTCTTTGATCAAAGAAAAACTGAAACTGCAAAAATGTAGTTTTCTCTTCTTCAGTGTTTCAATACCACAAATTACATCCTATTGCCTAAATGACCAATCCCTGTTTTGCCTCTGAAAAGGTGATGTTTCAATAAGCCAAATCATCTATGAGAAAGGTATTTACAACTTCATCTGATTTCTGATGTTGATGTAGTAAGCCACCTTTGGTGCAAGGATGAGGATAGAATTAATTGTTGTTTCCTCAACTTCGGTTTGAGGATGTATTTATATTGTCAGTATATGAAAACTGCAAAAGGCACAGGTGGGCTAAGTAGTCTTTCATCCTGTGCAAGATTGCAGGGCTTTAAAAATCTGACCAAATTTTCTTCTTTTGCCATGAGACACTGACAAAGAGAATAACTTGCAACAAAGGATAAGAAAAGCATTCTTTTGAGTGAATCCCAAAGATGGTGAGTGGATTGAGTGATTAAATGAGATGGTTGATGGTGGGAATGGCAGCATTCCCCTCTCCTGTTGGCTTATAATGGAAAAATAAGATAAATAAAAAGGAAACAAAAACAGGAGAAGAGAAAAGGAACAATGGTAGGCTGAAAAGAACTCCAGACTAAACTAAGCATTGGGAAACGAGCATAGATACCAAAGATGTTGCTAACTAGCTTCATGATCTTAGAAAGATTGTTCAATAGTGCTTTATTGTTTTCAAGTATAAAATGAGGAACCTTGAATTAGAGACCCTGAGGATCCTTTAAAACTTTAAAATTTTCTTAATCTGGCTTTCATTAATTATTTAACCTGTATTTTCTAGGCTTGATTATCTTCATATGAGCCAATAGATGGTTAGACTTTTGTTTGATTATTTTAATCATGTCCAACTCTTTGTAGATTCATCTGGGGTTTTGTTGGCAAAGATAACGAAATGTTTTGCTATTTCCTTCTTGAGATCATTTTACAGATGAGAAAATAAAACAAAAAATGTTAAGTGATTTGTTCAAGATCACATGTATTATAAGTATATGAGGTTAGAATTGAACTCATAACTGATCCAACCATTCTGGAGATCAATATGGAACCATGCTCAAAAAGTTATCAAACTGTGCATACCCTTTGATCTAGCAGTGTTTTTACTGGGCTTAATCTCAAAGAGATTTTACAGGAAGAAAAGGTACCTACATTTTTAAGAATGATTGTATCATTCTTTTTTGTAGTGGCAAGAAACTAGAAATTGAGTGGATGCCCATCAATTGGAGAATAGCTGAATAAGAATGGAGAAAGGCTAAATATGAATGTTAAAGTATATTATTGTTTTATAAGAAATGATTAGCAGGATTATTTTAGAGAGGACTGGAGAGATTTACATGAACTGATGCTAAGTGAAATGAGCAGAACTAGAAGATCATTGTACATGGTAAAAGCAAGATTATTTTATTTCTCATTTTTTTCCCTTTTTGATCTGATTTTTCTTGTGCAGCAAGATAATTGTGTAAATATGTATGCCTAAAAAGAAGAAAATTAAGAAAGAAGCAAATCATAAAAGAAAGAATTGAACTAATAAAATGTGTTTATAATTCTAAGCCCAGTTCTCTATCCACTGTGCCACCTACTTGTCCCTGAGTAATTGAATTAAATGATCTCTAAAGTCCTTTCAAATTCTAAATATGTAATTATAATTAGTTAGGCGAGCTTAAACAAATCATTTCATCAGTAACACTCAATCAGTTCATCTGTAAAATGAAAGTTTGCCTTATAATCTCTAAAATTTCTTTCAATTCTCAAATTCTTTGCCTAATAATGAGTATATCTATAATAAAGCAAAGATTATCAATAGCACAAACAAATCTTATCATCATAAAATTTTATTTTATATAAATGATCTTTTAAGATTACATGATAAATTTTTCTTTCTTCCTTATTCTTATGATACAAATCAAGTCCTTGATTCCTCAATTCCTTCCTAAACAGCTCATTTTTTCTGCCTTTCCCACTCTTTCCCTTCTTTTCTTCCTTCTTTATTAAATTAAAAGGTGTGCATGTGTTATGGAGAAAGATAAAAGGTAGTGCTAGAAGGGAAGATATGCAGATATGGATGAGTGTGATGTATGTACGTTGTTAGGTATGGGGGAAAGCACATAGGAACAATTGTAATCTTTTCAATTCTAAATCTTTTCAATTGGAAAACCACTTATCAATCTTCCTTTACATATCCTGATTTGCATGCCTTAAGAGAATTAGTAGACCATAAGAAGAACAAAAAAAGTCTGGGAGAATTTCTATAAAGAATCAATCCTTATGATGAGGGGAGCCCCAAAATTCTTTCTTTCTCTCTCTCTGACTTTGGTGGGAACCCTAAGCTCTCCCCTGAGAGACCTGCCCCAGGGAATCAAGATAAAGTGGTTCCATTCTGTTATCTGGGTGGGACTGGTTGAGTCCAGGACTACTCCTACTTAGCCTGAGCTGGAGATTTCTATCTAACTCTATTGAGTTGGGGATTAGTCCAGAGACACTCATTCAATTCCAAGATTTTCTATTCTGATGCCAGCTCAAACTACTCCCAGCCCCACCAAGAGCTGCCCCCAGCTTCTAGCCTAGGTCTCAGTTATAAACGAGAACAGCTGAGCTCAATCATTGGCAGTAGAGGACCTCAAAGCAGGAATCATGCCAGGCCAAAGGACCTCCCTTGGCATTGCTACCTGTGAGGGACTCTCCTCCCAATGAAAGACATTCTCTTTCAGCATTACTCTGTCTTTATCTCTTTCTCTCCTATTTTTCTAACAAGACCTTATTCACCTGTCTATCAGGATTTCTTTGTTAGAAACTTGATATGTTTCTGTCCTGACAGATCTCTGATGGGACTTTGCCACCAGGAAATTCAGGCTTTCTGTTCATACCTAGCAAAGGCTGACTTCCAAATGTCAATAATAAACTTCTTTTTGGCAGTCTAGCCTTTCAGGTTTGTAAATTCCTTTACAAAGGACCTCTGTGCCAACCATAGGGGTTCCCATAACTCCCTGACCTACACCGAACCTCATCATTTGGCTCTCTGACTGAAAATCGAAGGGAGCCGAACCTCACCACTTACAGGGAGTTTAGAAAAGTCAGATTACACTATGTTTTCCCATTCCAGCAATAAGATCCTCCTGATCTCACTTTAGAAAAAAATCTCATAACAAAAATTTAGATCTATACCTTCATCATCTATGTCCAAATATATCTTCCTTTAAATTGCAAACATGGGAAGAAAGGAATAGAAAAGGATAGATTGCTTATTCTGACACTTTTTTTTTTCTCTTGGAAGGAAGAATTTCTTTTGGAATTCCTGTACAAAATACATAATGGTAATCAGAATGATTTTGCAAGGATATCATGTAGTTCAGGGTTTTAAAAATGCTTCGGAAAGGCAATACTAACTCATTCTCTTTTTTTTTTTTCCTCTGAATAATCTGTCAAGCAAAATGTGTGATGTTACTCGTTATTAACATTCCATCTTCTCCCACCTGGCAAGATTTCATGAATGTAGTATTGTGGCTGTTTCTAATCAAATGGATGCCATAAGCATATTTTCAAAGATTTTGTGACTAAGTCAACTTTTATTCTGTATTTACTTAGAACATTATGGAAAACAGTGATTTAATTCTATTGCCAACCATGGTAAAGAGACCGTATACTCTCAATAAAAGCTCTATTTCAGAATTTAAGATTGCTGATCAAAAATATAATTAAATCTTTGGGGGGGGGAGAATTTAACAAGGTTCTTTTTTCATTTCTTTTCTTTCTCAATTATTTTAATTTGCATTTCTCTGATCAATAGTGATTTAGAGCACCTTTTCATATGACTAGAGATGGTTTTAATTTCTTCATCTGAAAATTGTCTGTTCATATGCTTTGACCATTCATTATTGGTGAATGGCTTGAATTCTTATAAATTTGAGTCAATTCTCTATAATTTTAGAAATGAGGCCTTTATCAGAACCCGTGAATGTAAAATTGTTTTCCTAATTTATTGCTTCCCTTCTAAAAGTTTTTAACTTAATATAATCAAAATGATCTATTTTATGTTCAATAATGATTTCTAGTTTTTCTTTGGTCATAAATTCCTTCCTTCTCCACAGATGTGAGAGTTAAACTATCATATGTTCTTCTAATTTGCTTATAATAACATTCTTTATGTCTACATTATGAATGCATTTTGACTTTATCTTGGTATATAGTGTTAGATGTGGGTCTATATCTACTTTCTGCCATGCTGGTTTCCATGTTACCCAGCAGTTTTTGTCAAATAAGTAGTTCTTATCCCCAAAGCTGGGTTCTTTGGATTTGTCAAACACTAAATTACTATAGTCATTGATGATTTTGTCCTATGAAACTAATCTATTTCACTGATCAACTACTCTATTTCTTAGCCAGTGCCAAATGGTTTTGATGATGGCTGCTTTGTAATATAGTTTTTAATCTGACATAGCTAGGCCATACTCATTTGTATTTTCTTTTCATTAATTCCATTGAAATTCTTGATCTTTTGTTCTTCCAGATGAACTTTGTTATTATTTTTTTCTAGATCTATAAAATAATTTCTTGGGAGTTTGGTATGGCACTGAATAAGTAAATTAACTTATGTAGTATTGTCATTTTTATTATATTCACTTGGCCTACCCATGAGCACTTGATATTTTTCCAATTGATTAAATCTACTTTTATTTGTGTGAAAAGTGTTTTGTAGTTGTGTTTATATAGTTCCTGATTTTGCCTTAGCACATAGACTCCCAAATATTTTATACAATTGACTGATATTTTAAATGGGACTTTCTCTTTGTATCTCTTGTTGCTGGACTTTGTAATATATAAAAATGCTGATAATTTATGTGGAATTATTTTGGATCCTGAAACTTTACTAAAGGTGTGAACTATTTCTAGTAGTTTTTTAGTTGATTTTCTAGGGTTCTCTAAGTATACCATCATATCATCTATAAAGAATGACAATTTGGTTTCTTAATTATCTTCTCTAATTCCTTTAATCTCTTTTTCTACTCATTGCCAAAGCAAACATTTCTAATACAACGTTGAATAATAATTGTGACAGTGAGCAATCTTGTTTCACCTGGATCTTGTTGAAAATGGTTCCAGTTTGTCCCCATTACATGTGATACTTGCTGATGGTTTTAGTTAGATGCTACTGATCATTTTAAGGAAAACTCTACTATTTTTATAGGAATGGGTGTTGGATTTTATCAAATGCTTTTTCTGCATCTATTGAGATTATCATATGATTTTTGTTAGTTTGGTTATTGATATAGTTAATTATGCTAATAGTTTTCCTATTATTGAACCAGCCCTGCATTCTTGGTATAAATCTTATTTGATCATAATGTATTATCCTGGACTTCCGGTTAAGATGGCGGAGAGGAGGCACACAGCTGTGTAAGCTCCGTGCTTTCTCTCACTATCCCTTTCATTACAAGCCTCTGAATTAATGCTTGACTGAAAAAAAAAAAAAACCCAAATAGTTACCAAGAGAAGCCATCTTTGAGATTCGCCAAGAAAGGTCTGTTTCTACTGGAGGGCTGGGATGGTTTTAGATCGGGCGCAGGCAGCGGGCAGAGGCAGTGAGAGCACGGGAGCAGAGCGGAGAGAGGGTGGGGAGTGATCGCAGCTGTCTCTGCGGGGAGAGCTTTGCTACAGGTTTGGATACTTTGCCCTGGCAGCAAGTCAGCAGCCCAGCAGAGAAGCTAAAAACACCGGGGTTGAAGAACACAACCCCAAACAGCTGGAGTCTGTCGGGACCTGGCCGTTCCCCCTTCCCCCCCACAGTGACTCAGCACGCTCTCACATCTCAGAGAGCAGTCGCAGCACAGTCGGGCTAGTGCCTCACTGCTGCCCCCTGCAGTCTGTAGAGGAAGCTCGGTAACAACACCCAGCCCCTCCCCCAAAGAAAGACTCTAGTTTTTTTTCTTTTTTTCTTTGCTAGTCTGTCTTTGATTATTAGACAGAATGAGCAAGAAACTGAAGAGGACTTTAACCCTAGACAGCTTCTACACAGATAGAGAGCAGACTCTAAATCCTGAGGAGACTAAAAACAGACAGTCTCCAGGTGAATCCCCAAAGGAGGAGATCATCTGTTCCTCAGCACAGATGAATCTCATGGAGGAAATTAAAAAGGCTTTCACAAGGGAGCTAGAAGAAAAATGGGAGGCTTGGCAAAAGAGCCTAGAGAAGTCAGTTAAAGAGAGAGTGGATAAAGAAATAAAATCCTTGAAAAATAGGATTGGTGAACTGGAAACAGAAAATAGCTCTCTAAAAAACAAAATTGGCGAGATGGAAAAAAATTCCACAGAACAAAAGAACTCAATGGGACAATTAGAAAAAGATTTTTAAAAAGTGAGTGAAGAAAATACTTCACTGAAAATCAGAATTGAACAATTGGAATTGAATGCCTCGAGGAGACAAGAAGAATCAGTCAAGCAAATCCAAAAAAATCAAACAATGGAAAAGAACATGAAATACCTTCTGGGGAAGACAACAGACCTGGAAAACAGATCCAGGAGAGACAATCTGAGAATCATTGGACTCCCAGAAAAGAAAGATGAAAAAAAGAGCCTGGACACTATTTTCCAGGAAATTATCAAAGAGAACTGCCCAGAAGTCATAGGAACAGAGGAAAAAATAAACATTGAAAGGATTCATCGATCACCCACTGAAAGGGATTCTAAAATCAAAACACCAAGGAATATAGTGGCCAAATGCCAGAACCTTCAGACAAAGGAAAAAATATTGCAAGCAGCTAGAAAAACCCAATTCAAATATCAAGGAGCCACAATAAGGATCACCCAGGATCTGGCAGCATCCACATTAAAGGATTGAAGGGCCTGGAATATGATATTCTGAAAGGCTAAGGAACTTGGTATGCAACCAAAAATAACTTACCCAGCTAGAATGAGCATCTTTTTTCCAGGGAAGAAGATGGACATTCAACGAAGGAAGCGAATTTCACCTATTTTTGGTGAAAAAGCCAGAACTTAACAAAAAGTTTGATCTACAAATATAGGACTCAAGAGAAATCTAAAAAGGTAAAGATTAATCTTGGGAACTATATTTCTGATATAAAGATGTATAAAGAATACATGTATACCTTGTTCTAGAAACTGATGTGGAAAGGACATTGTACCAGAAAAAGGGTAAAGTGGGTGTACTACATCTCATGAAGAGGCAAAGGAAACCTACTATATCTGAGAGAAAGAATGGAGGGGGAAGAATATAGTGGGTATCTTACTGCCTTCAGAATTGGCTTTAAGTGAAAAATCTTAAGACATATTCAATCTATGGTGAAACTTCTCCCACCTCATTGAAAAGTGAGAAGGGAAAAGTGAAAAGGGAAGGAATAAGCTAAGCGGAAGGGAATATGGAAACTGGGAGGGAAAGGGGTAAGATAGGGGGAGGAACTCTAAGGCGGGGGGGGAGGGATACTAAAAAGGGAAGGCTGTTAGAAGCAAGTGGTGCTCACAAGCTTAATACTGGGAAGGGGGGTAAAGGGGAAAGAAGGGAGAAAAGCATAAACCAGGGTTAACAAGATGGCAAATAATACAGAATTGGTGATCCTAACCATAAATGTGAACGGGGTAAACTCCCCCATAAAGAGGAAGCGGTTAGCAGAATGGATTAAAAGCCAGAATCCTACAATATGTTGTTTACAGGAAACACACCTGAAGCGGGGAGATACATGCAGGTTAAAGGTAAAAGGTTGGAGCAAAATCTACTATGCTTCAGGTAAAGTCAAAAAAGCAGGGGTAGCCATCCTGATCTCAGATCAAGCTAAAGCAAAAATTGATCTAATTAAAAGAGATAAGGAAGGCCACTATATCTTGCTAAAGAGTAGCATGGATAATGAAGCACTATCTATATTAAATATATATGCACCAAGTGGGGTAGCATCTAAATTCTTAAAAGAGAAATTAAGAGAGCTGCAAGACAAAATAGACAGTAAAACTATAATAGTGGGAGATCTTAACCTTGCACTCTCAGAATTAGATAAATCAAACCACAAAATAAATAAGAAAGAAGTCAAAGAGGTAAATAGAATACTAGAAAAGTTAGATATGATAGATCTCTGGAGAAAATGTGATGGAGACAGAAAGGAATACACTTTCTTTTCAGCAGTTCATGGAACCTATACAAAAATTGACCATATATTAGGACATAAAAACCTCAAACTCAAATGCAGTAAGGCAGAAATAGTAAATGCATCCTTTTCAGACCACGATGCAATGAAAATTACATTCAACAAAAAGCCAGGGGGGAGTAGACCAAAAAATAATTGGAAACTAAATAATCTCATACTAAAGAATGATTGGGTGAAACAGCAAATCATAGACATAATTAATAACTTCACCCAAGAAAACGATAATAATGAGACATCATACCAAAATGTATGGGATGCAGCAGAGTGGTAATAAGGGGAAATTTCATATCTCTAGAGGCCTATTTGTATAATATAGAGAAAGAGAAGGTCAATGAATTGGGCTTGCAACTAAAAATGCTAGAAAAGGAACAAATTAAAAACCCCCAGTCAAATACTAAACTTGAAATTCTAAAAATAAAAGGAGAGATCAATAAAATTGAAAGTAAAAAAACTATTGAATTAATTAATAAAACTAAGAGTTGGTTCTATTAAAAAACCAACAAAATAGACAAACCCTTAGTAAATCCGATTAAAAAAAGGAAAGAGGAAAATCAAATTGTTAGTCTTAAAAATGAAAAGGGAGAACTCACCACTAACGAAGAGGAAATTAGAGCAATAATTAGGAGTTACTTTGCCCAACTTTATGCCAATAAATTCGACAACTTAAATGAAATAGAAAAATACCTCCAAAAATATAGCTTGCCCAAACTAACAGAGGAAGAAGTAAATATCTTAAACAGTCCCATCTCAGAAAAAGAAATAGAACAAACTATCAATCAACTCCCTAACAAAAAATCCCCAGGACCAGATGGATTTACATGTGAATTTTACCAAACATTTAAAGAACAATTAACTCCAATGCTAAATAAACTATTTGAAAAAATAGGGATTGAAGGAGTACTACCAAACTCCTTTTATGACACAGACATGGTACTGATACCTAAACCAAGTAGGCTGAAAACAGAGAAAGAAAATTATAGACCAATCTCCCTAATGAATATTGATGCTAAAATCTTAAATAAAATATTAGCCAAAAGATTACAGAAAATCATCCCCAGGATAATACATTATGACCAAGTAGGATTTATACCAGGAATGCAGGGCTGGTTCAATATTAGGAAAACTATTAGCATAATTGACTATATCAATAACCAACCAAACAAAAACCATATAATCATCTCAATAGATGCAGAAAAAGCATTTGATAAAATCCAACATCCATTCCTAATAAAAACACTTGAGAGCATAGGAATAAATGGACTTTTCCTTAAAATAGTCAGGAGCGTATATTTAAAACCATCAGTAAGCATCATATGCAATGGGGAAAAACTGGAACCTTTCCCAGTAAGATCTGGAGTGAAGCAAGGTTGCCCACTATCACCATTATTATTTAATATTGTATTAGAAACACTAGCCTCGGCAATAAGAGTCGAGAAAGATATTAAAGGAATTAGAGTAGGCAATGAGGAAACCAAACTATCACTCTTTGCAGATGATATGATGGTATACCTAGAGAACCCCAGATATTCTACTAAAAAGCTATTAGAAATAATTCACAATTTTAGCAAAGTAGCTAGCTACAAAATAAATCCCCATAAATCCTCAGCATTTTTATACATCACCAACATAACCCAACAGCAAGAGATACAAAGAGAAATTCCATTCAGAATAACTGTTGATACCATAAAATATTTGGGAATCTAACTACCAAAGGAAAGTCAGGAATTATATGAGCAAAATTATAAAAAAGTCTCCACACAAATAAAGTCAGACAAATAATTAGAAAAATATTAAGTGCTCTTGGATCGGCCGAACAAATACAATAAAGATGGCAATACTCCCTAAACTAATCTATTTATTTAGCGCTATACCAATCAGACTTCCAAGAAAATATTTTAATGATCTAGAAAAAATAACAACAAAATTCATATGGAACAATAAAAAGTCGAGAATCTCAAGGGAATTAATGAAAAAAAAAAATCAAATGAAGGTGGCCTAGCTGTACCTGATCTAAAATTATATTATAAAGCAGCAGTCACCAAAACCATTTGGTATTGGCTAAGAAATAGATTAGTGGATCAGTGGAAAAGGTTAGGTTCACAAGACAGAATAGTCAGCTATAGCAATCTAGTGTTTGACAAACCCAAAGACCCTAACTTCTGGGATAAGAATTCATTATTTGATAAAAACTGCTGGGATAATTGGAAATTAGTATGGCAGAAATTAGGCATGGACCCACACTTAACACCATATACCAAGATAAGATCAAAATGGGTCCATGACCTAGGCATAAAGAACGAGATTATAAATAAATTAGAGAAACACAGGATAGTTTATCTCTCAGACTTGTGGAGGAGAAAGAAATTTGTGACCAAAAATGAACTAGAGACCATTACTGATCACAAAATAGAAAATTTTGATTACTTCAAATTAAAAAGCCTTTGTACAAACAAAACTAATGCAAACAAGATTAGAAGGGAAGAAACAAACTGGGAAAACATCTTCACAGTTAAAGGTTCTGATAAAGGCCTCATTTCCAAACTATATAGAGAACTGACTCAAATTTATAAGAAATCAAGCCATTCTCCAATTGATAAATGGTCAAAGGATATGAACAGACAATTTTCAGAGGATGAAATTGAAACTATTACCACTCATATGAAAGAGTGTTCCAAATCATTATTGATCAGAGAAATGCTAATTAAGACAACTCTGAGATACCACTACACACCTGTCAGATTGGCTAAGATGACAGGAAAAAATAATGATGAATGTTGGAGGGGATGCGGGAAAACGGGGACACTAATGCATTGTTGGTGGAGTTGTGAACGAATCCAACCATTCTGGAGAGCAATCTGGAATTATACCCAAAAAGTTATCAAATTGTGCATACCCTTTGACCCAGCAGTGTTTCTATTGGGCTTATATCCCAAAGAAATACTGAAGAAGGGAAAGGGACCTGTATGTACCAAAATGTTTGTGGCAGCCCTGTTTGTAGTGGCTAGAAACTAGAAAATGAATGGATGCCCATCAATTGGAGAATGGCTGGGTAAATTGTGGTATATGAATGTTATGGAATATTATTGCTCTGTAAGAAATGACCAGCAGGATGAATACAGAGAGGACTGGCGAGACTTACATGAACTGATGCTAAGTGAAATGAGCAGAACCAGGAGATCATTATACACTTCGACAACGATATTGTATGAGGACATATTTTGATGGAAGTGGATTTCTTTGACAAAGAGACCTGAGTTTCAATTGATAAATGACGGACAGAAGCAGCTACACCCAAAGAAAGAACACTGGGAAACGAATGTGAACTATCTGCATTTTTGTTTTTCTTCCCAGGTTATTTATACCTTCTGAATCCAATTCTCCTTGTGCAACAAGAGAACTGTTCGGTTCTGCAAACATATATTGTATCTAGGATATACTGCAACATATCCAACATATATAGGACTGCTTGCCATCTAGGGGAGGGGGTGGAGGGAGGGAGGGAAAAAATTGGAACAGAAATGAGTGCAAGGGATAATGTTGTAAAAAAAATTACCCTGACATGGATTCTGTCAATATAAAGTAATTATTAAATAAAAATTAAAATTTTAAATAAAAATAAATAAATAAATAAATGTATTATCCTGGGGATGATTTTTTGTAATCTTTTTGCTAATATTTTATTTAAGATTTTAGCATCAATATTCATTAGGGAGATTGGTCTATAATTTTTTTTTTCCCTCTGTTTTCACCCTATCTGATTCAAATATTATAGAAGGCCAGCAGGTCCATGCCCATACTGGCTCATCATCTCTAATAGATGTAGAGGGCCAGTAGGTCCATACCCATATTGGCTTACCATCTCCCTAATAATTGTAATAATTATAAAAAATTCATTGGATAAAAATTAGGATAATCTTGATGGAGAATACATGCAATAGAGACAAGGCATTTAAAGTATACTATTTACGTCTTAAGAATGAATTAAGGACATATTTGAGGTAAATACATTAGTATGATAATTTCTGCTATTTATTACTCTGTTTCCACAAGTACCTTGGTATTGACAAAACATTGCAACTATTTGCAATTCTGTTGATGTTGATGGGCATCACAAGGAGGCTATTTACAATGATGTGTTGATAAGTATCTTGGTATTATTGGTTGGGGTGGATACTGAAATGTGGAAGTACAGAATGTATATTAACCCTGGAGGGATAAAGTTATTACATTTAGCCTAAAAGAAATCTTAAACTGGCACCGAGATTAAAATGAAGACTGCAAAGCAGACTTTCTGCCTGGCCTTGGTACCCACACTCTGAGTATTCATGGGAATGGGACTCCAATGAGTTATCAGCACCATATTTGTGTCATAAAAGAAATTTGGTACGACTCCTTCTTTCCTTATTTTTTTCAAATAGTTTGTACAGTATTGCAGTTAATTGTTCTTTAAATGTTTGGTAGAATTCACATGTAAATCTCTCTGGCGCTGGAGATTTTTTTCTTAGGGAGTTGATACATAGCTTCTTCTATTTCTTTTTTTTCTAAAATGGAACTATTCATATAATTTATTTTCTCTTTTGTTAATATGGGCAATCTATATTTTTGTAAATATTCCTCCATTGTATTTAGATTATCAAATTTATTAACATATAATTGAACAAAATAACTTCTATCTTTTATAACTTCTAATTATTGCTCTAATTCTTCATTTGTGAAAAATTCTCCTTTTTCATTTTTGAGACTACAGTTTGATTTTCTTGTTTCTTTTTTCTAATCAAATTAGTTTAAAGCTTTATCTATTTTGCTTTTTGTTTTTTCATAAAACCAACTCTTCATTTTATTTATTAATTCAATAGTTTTTTTTTTTTACAGTCAATTTTATTAATCTCTCCTTTATTTTCAGAATTTCAAATTTGGTATTTAATTGGGGTTTTAAATTTTTTTTTAACTTTTTTCATTGAAATCCCAATGCATTAGTCTTTTCTTTTTCTATTTTATGCAAGTAAGCATTTAGAGATATAAAATTTTCTCTAATAACCCCTTTGACTGCATCCCACAAACTTTGGTATGCTGTCTCATTATTGTCCTCTTGGGTGAAATTATTGATTGTGTCTATGATTTGTTTCACCCATTCATTCTTTAGGATTAGATTATTTAATTTCCAATTAATTTTTGGTCTATTTTACCCTGGTCTTTTATTACATGTATTTTTTATTGTTTCTTGATCTGAAAAAAAAATACATTTACTATTTCTGGCTTTCTGCATTTGATTTTGAGATGTTTATGTCCTAATATGTGGTCAATTTTTGTATAGGTTTCATGAACCACTGAGAAAAAAATAGTATATTCCTTTCTGTCTCCATTCAATTTTCTCCAAAGATATATATCATACTTATTTTTTCTAAAATTCTGTTTATCTCCTTAACTTTTTCTTATTTATTTTGTGGTTCAATTTATCTAGTTCTGGATAGCAAGATTGAGATGCCCCACTAATATAGTTTTGCTGTCTAATTCTTCTTGCAGCTCTCTTAACTTTTCTGGAAATTTGGTTACTAAACCACTTAGTACATATATGTTTAGTATTGATATTACTTGGTACCCTTTAGCAAGATATAGTTTCCTTACTTATCTCTTTTAATTAGATCTATTTTTGCTTTTGCTTGATCTGAGATAAGGATTGCTATCCCTGCTTCACCTGAAGCATAAAAGATTCTGTTCCAGCTGTTTATCTTTACTCAATATATATCATTTTGCTTTAAATGTTTCTTGTAAACAACATATTATAGGATTATGGCTTTTAATCCAGTCTACTACCCACTTCTGTTTTATGGGAGAGTTCATCCCATTCACATTCATAGTTAAAATGACTAATTCTGTATTTCCCACCATCTTATTTACCTTATTATACTCCTCTCTTTCCTTTCCCCATTTCATTCCTCACCAACATTTTGGTTCTGATCATAACCTCCCTTAAACAGCCCTCCCCCCCTTCCTTATCTCTTTCCCTTACTACTTCTGTTTCCCCTTCTATTAGCCTTCCCTTTCCCTTTTCCCTTTCCTCTCCTACTTCCTTATAAGGTGAGAAAAGTTTCTCTGTGAAAGCAAATATTTCTAATATTTTCTCTTTGAGTCAAATTTGATGAGAATAAGATTCACACAATGTTCATCCTACTCCCTTCTTCCCCTCAATTATAATAGGTTTTCTTTGCCTCTTCATAAGGAGTAATTTCCCTTGTTTTATCTCCATTTTCCTCTTTTCCAGTACAATCTCCTTTCCACCTCTAGATTCTTTTTTATATTCTCACAATAAAATCAAATTATATCTGCACTGTGTAGTACACCCATAACAGAGATATAGTTCTCAAGAGTACTTTCCTTTTTATATTATGCTTCTTTTGAGTTCTGCATTTTGAGATCAAATTTTTTGTTCAGCTCTGATCTTTTCATCAGAAATAAATAAAATTCACCTGTGTTATTGAATGGCCATCTTGTTCCCTGAAAGCTAATGCTCAGTTTATCTGGATAATTGATTTGTCACTGCAATTCAAGTTTCTTTGCCTTTTGGAATATCAAATTTCAGAAGTTTGGATCCTTTAAAGTGGAAGCTGCTAGGTCCTAGGTAATCCTGATTGTGGCTCCTCAATAGTTGAATTGTTTCTTCCTGGTTGCTTGCAATACTCTTTCTTTAGTCTGATATTTCTGAAATTTAGCTTCTATATTCCTTGTTTCCATTTTGTGGTCTCTTTTAGGAGGGGAATGATGAATACTTTCAATGGCTGTTTTACCTTCTGATTCTAATACATAAGGGCAGTTTTCCTTGATGATTTCCTGGAAGATAATGTCTAGGATCATTTTTTTCATCATTATTTTCAGGAACTACAGTAATCCTTAGATTGTCTCTCCTTGATCTATTTTTCAGGTCAGTTGTTTTTCCAAGGAGGTATTTTACATTTTCTCCTATATTTTTTTTCATTTTTTGATTTTTGTTTGACTGATTCTTGATGTCTCGTGGACTCATTTCTTTCCATGTCCTCAGTTCTAATTTTTAGCAAATTATTTTCTTCAGTTACCTTTTTAAGCTCCTTTTGTATTTAGCCAATTTTATTTTTAAATGAGTTGTTTTATTTTATGGATTTTTTTTTCATTTCACAAATTCTCTTCTCCAAGGAGTTGTTTTCTTTTTCCATTTTGTCAAATCTATTTTTCGAGGAGTTTTATGCCTTTTCATTTTGCTAAATCTATTTTGTAAGGAGTTTTCTTTAGATAATTTCTGTGTTTCCTTTCCCAAACCTTCTTGTAAAGTTTTCATTTATTTTCCTCATTTTTCTTCTAACTCTCCTTTAAAATCCTTTTTTGAATTCTTTCAATAGAGCCTTGTGAGATGAGGACCAACTCATTTCACCCTTTGGGGCTTCATCTGGAAACAATCTGCCTTTAGTGTCCTCACAGTTTGAAATCTGTTCTCTTTCTGCATAAAAATTAATTATGGTCATAATTCTTTTTGTTTTTTGCTCATTAAAAAAAAAAAAAAAGTTGGAGATCTGCTTTTAGTGCACAGGGGAGATTATCCAAGCTGCTTCTATAAGCAACAGTGGCTGTGCTGGCTCTGTGCTGGCTAACTTCTGTTACTGGGTGGGTGCAGCTAGGTTCAGATATTCTGGGGTATAGAGGATCACTATTTGCCTTTTGTATTTCTGGAATACAGTTTACAATTAATCTTTTGATCTACTGGTCTGCAACCAGGACAGAATAGTCAACCCTGAAAATTTCTCCTGGTAGATTTTTTTCTTAGGGAGTTGATACATAGCTTCTTCTATTTCTTTTTTTCTAAAATGGAACTATTCATATAATTTATTTTCTCTTTTGTTAATATGGGCAATCTATATTTTTGTAAATATTCCTCCATTGTATTTAGATTATCAAATTTATTAACATATAATTGAACAAAATAACTTCTATCTTTTATAACTTCTAATTATTGCTCTAATTCTTCATTTGTGAAAAATTCTCCTTTTTCATTTTTGAGACTACAGTTTGATTTTCTTGTTTCTTTTTTTCTAATCAAATTAGTTTAAAGCTTTATCTATTTTGCTTTTTGTTTTTTCATAAAACCAACTCTTCATTTTATTTATTAATTCAATAGTTTTTTTTTTTTTTTTACAGTCAATTTTATTAATCTCTCCTTTATTTTCAGAATTTCAAATTTGGTATTTAATTGGGGTTTTAAATTTTTTTTTAACTTTTTTCATTGAATTCCCAATGCATTAGTCTTTTCTTTTTCTATTTTATGCAAGTAAGCATTTAGAGATATAAAATTTTCTCTAATAACCCCTTTGACTGCATCCCACAAACTTTGGTATGCTGTCTCATTATTGTCCTCTTGGGTGAAATTATTGATTGTGTCTATGATTTGTTTCACCCATTCATTCTTTAGGATTAGATTATTTAATTTCCAATTAATTTTTGGTCTATTTTACCCTGGTCTTTTATTACATGTATTTTTTATTGTTTCTTGATCTGAAAAAAAAATACATTTACTATTTCTGGCTTTCTGAATTTGATTTTGAGATGTTTATGTCCTAATATGTGGTCAATTTTTGTATAGGTTTCATGAACCACTGAGAAAAAAATAGTATATTCCTTTCTGTCTCCATTCAATTTTCTCCAAAGATGTATATCATACTTATTTTTTCTAAAATTCTGTTTATCTCCTTAACTTTTTCTTATTTATTTTGTGGCTCAATTTATCTAGTTCTGAGAGAGCATGATTGAGATGCCCCACTAATATAGTTTTGCTGTCTAATTCTTCTTGCAGCTCTCTTAACTTTTCTGGAAATTTGGTTACTAAACCACTTAGTGCATATATGTTTAGTATTGATGTTACTTGGTACCCTTTAGCAAGATATAGTTTCCTTACTTATCTCTTTTAATTAGATCTATTTTTGCTTTTGCTTGATCTGAGATCAGGATTGCTATCCCTGCTTCACCTGAAGCATAAAAGATTCTGCTCCAGCTGTTTATCTTTACTCAATATATATCATTTTGCTTTAAATGTTTCTTGTAAACAACATATTATAGGATTATGGCTTTTAATCCAGTCTACTACCCACTTCTGTTTTATGGGAGAGTTCATCCCATTCACATTCATAGTTAAAATGACTAATTCTGTATTTCCCACCATCTTATTTACCTTATTATACTCTTCTCTTTCCTTTCCCCATTTCATTCTTCACCAACATTTTGGTTCTGATCATAACCTCCCTTAAACAGCCCTCCCCCCCTTCCTTATCTCTTTCCCTTACTACTTCTGTTTCCCCTTCTATTAGCCTTCCCTTTCCCTTTTCCCTTTCCTCTCCTACTTCCTTATAAGGTGAGAAAAGTTTCTCTGTGAAAGCAAATATTTCTAATATTTTCTCTTTGAGTCAAATTTGATGAGAATAAGATTCACACAATGTTCATCCTACTCCATAGAGATATGCAAATACTCAAATATAAACATGGAAAATAAAAACATGAAAGTAGCAAGAGATTTAGTTGTTCAATTATTTCATTTTTGTCTGACTCTTTATGATCCCATTTTTTTTTTGTTTTGGCAAAGCTACTGAAAGTGATTTATCATTTCCTTGTCCACCTCATTTTACAGATCAGAAACTGAGGCAAACAGGGTTAAGTGATTTACCCAAGGTCACACAGCCAGCTTTGAACTCAAGAAGATGAGTACTGACTTTAGTCTTGATACTCTCTGTATTGGGTCATCTAGCTGTCCCAGTTTTAATACATGAGTAGCTATATGGGGGTTAAAGAAAAGTAAGGAATCAAGAAAAATACTCAGGTTATGACCCTAGGAGAATAGAAAAATGAGGATGACATCAATTGAAATAATGAAATTTGGAAAGTGAGTTACAGGTTTTTGAAGATAGATAATGAATTCTTTTGACATTTTGAGATTGAAGTATCTCTATCACACCAGTTTGAAATGTCTGGTATATAATTGTTAATGTAAAATTATATGGAAGAGACTTTTATTGGCATGGAGATTGTTCATTATATCTATGTTAACTCATAAAATCACAGAAAGATTGTAGAAAAAGTAAGGAATCTTAAGACTTAGCTTTAGAGAAACACTGCTAGTCACAGGGCATGATAAAGATGGAAACAAGCAAAGAAGGACTAAGAAGAAGCAGTTAGATAGCAAGGAGGAGAAACAGTAGGGAGCAATGTCATGAAATCTAGAAAGGAAATGGATGGTACTCAAAGGGAGAAAATAGTCTACAATAATAAATGCAACAGATAGGCTGGAAATAATGTAAAACATCTAGTTTAGCTGGTTTATTTTTACTGATATATTTAAATATAGCTTCAGTCAATCATTGTTTAGCTGTAATCCTATCCACCACAAAGCTGAAACTATATCTCCTTTGTGATCTTCTTCTTGCTCCTAAAAGAGTGAAATAAGTTTTTTGTTTTTGTTTTTGGTTTTTTTTTTTTGGTTGTTATTGTTGCTGATGTTGCAGTTGGCCTTCAGCATCAGAATGAGCTCATTCTGAATTTTGTTCTTGACAATACTTTTATAGGATTGTGTTGCTTCTTTCTATTCATCCTGTCACCTCACATTATTTTCTAATTTTATCTTTAGAAACTTATTGAGTTTCCAACTCCTTTGGGTATGCTTTTAATCTATACAATTTTACTTTGGGGAATTTTAGTTATTCTTGGTTTATACTCCTTGATGTCCATTCTCTTCAAATTAACAAATCAGATTATAATCAAGTTTTTCCTTCCTTATCAGAAATTCTAAGATGAAGTGCTCATTTGTCCCTAGGGTTTCCATCATTTCCACTATAACAATCAATTCAATGTTTTTGAACAGAACCCAACTTCAGAATATAGGCTGCCCAATCTTGGCTCTCCCAATCATCCTTAATTATCAACTCCCTATCAACTATGGATCTTATAAACTAATTCATACTGATATGATGATGTGAGAGGGATAAGATTTTTTTTTCCCAACTAAATGATGAGAAGTGAATTTTATTAGTATCTTAAGTAGGTAGTGAGATACAATAGAAAGATTTCTATCCTAGGAAGAAGACAATTCATTTACTATCTCTGCATCTCATTTCCCCTCATTTCCAAAACCAAACATTTGGAATAGATGTTCTCTTGTTTTCTACCATATTCTACCTATTCTACCATATAGCATTTAAAAAAAAATAACTGAAAACATTGAGTCTGAAAGTAAATATTTTAGGCTAGATAATAAAGAAAGATTATACAATATAAGTTTCTTGTGGGCAAGGACTGTTTCATGGCTGTCTTTTAATTCTCAGTGCCTGCATGTGGTTGACATAGAATAAATGCCTGTTGAATGATAGAAGATCCAGGTTAGGCTGGAAATTATTTAGGGGTAAAAAAAAAAAAAAAGGCCTACTATAGTGGTTGCCTATATGTAAAAGGGGCTTTGTACATTAAAAGTAGAGTTGATTGACCAGATCAATCATCTAGATCTGTTGTGCCACAATTCTTTTTTAATGTCCTGACCCAGTTTCCCTAATTGTCCTATTCAGTTACTCTGCCTCAGGTTATAATCATTCCCTCTTAAGGTTAGGTCTTATATCTTAGACCTTAAGCTATAATCATTCTCTCATAATGTTTGATGAGATAAAAGTCTTTATCCATTTTAGATATCATTAGACTATCAGGAGACTCTTCCCATTATGTCATCCAAGGTGCCTTCCCCCATTAGCTCATCCCATCCAGGTACCTCCCCCATTATGTCATTGTTCTTGTTACCCTAAAAAAGAATCTTGTATCTGACATTTGCTGCTGTATTCTTTGAGAGGATAGTCTCATTCAGCCCTGGAACCAAACCATAGATCCATAAATCTCTTCATTAAATAAATTATTAAATTGTTCTCTAATCTTTATCTTGCTCAGTTTCTCTGGCATTATAGACCCACCACCCTGAGTCAATCCATCCTTCCAATAGTTTCAACAAAAGGTATAGGCTAAGGAGACTCGATTACAATCAAGTGACTTGTAAAAAACCTTCAAGCTGGATCACAACTGGGTATTCCAATGTCTCTCCAGAAAATTTAAAAAAAAAAAAGTCTTAGTCAAGCCACTGAAAAATAATTACTTGGTGGTAGGGGATGAAAGAGAGAACAGGAACCTTGGTTTCCCCTCTTATGATCAGAGAAGGTAAGGCTAAATAATTTAACGTCTTAGGCACTTGGCTAAAACTACACTCCTAAGCTTCCAATAAGTCTAGTTCTGCTTTCTGAACTAGCTTTCTACTTTTTAGAAGACCCACAAGGGCAAAGACAGCAAACAGCTTAATGGCTTTGAATGGGTGATTGATTGAATAAAGATGTTCTCATCTGATAAAGGTATTAGAGGAAGAGTATTTTATTAACTACCTTAAGTGAGATGAAAGAGACTGAAAAATTCTAGAAACCCCCGTTAACATAGAGAAGAGAGAATTTTCACTATTGAAAAACAATTCAAATCGCATCATATAATACACACACTTGCTTCTTAAACTATACCTCTCACAAGATATTTGTGATAGGAGTACTTTTTCCCTTACACAGGATTAATTTGTCAATAAATTTTACTACTGAATTCTCATTAACATTGAGACTATTCATTTGTTTGAAGAGTCAATGTAAAAATCAATTGAGTTTCCTAATTTTAATTAAAAAATATCTTTGAATAAAACAGAGGTTAAGAAAGCCATGAAAAAATAAAAAGGCAAAAGGGGAGGGGAGAGAACTTGCTTTAGTATGTTCAGTATAATGTAACATTCATCTATTTTTCATTATTATTTTCCTAGATTAGGTTAATCTTTCTTTTGCGAGGTCACCTAGTTAACCATTAAAATTCTGGTTAAACTTACTTTTGGCAGTAATTTAATACACAAGATTTAATACAACAAATATTTATTCATAGACTACCTTTTGCAGTGCTCTATGATAAATGCTGTGAGAATAAGCAGAAGACATTGACTTTCCTTAAACAGTTTGGAAACCTATATATGTATAAATGTATGCATGTGTGTATATATGTATTATGTATATATATATATATGTTTGTGTATATGTATATATTATATATATATCAATTTACACACACACACACACACACACACACACACACACATATGTGTGTGTGAAATAAAACAAGGTCACAAATACAAGCAATCTTCAATTCTCAATTTTGGGACCAAAAACATTTGCATTGGACTGCTTAGAACTTGGCAAAATTTTCCAGACAAACTATATTATACATGAAGTTCAGACTTCTTTGTCAACTTATGTAAGCCTACACAATCTTAATGTACATACTCTAGAACCTAACTACCATGAATAACAAGATTCCTATGAAAAAATAAATTCTGAATTTTATAGTAAGACCTAAGAACATCTACTTTGTAGTCAGACTACTGGTGTGTAGGACATGCTTGTTTACTGAATAATTAATTTAGGAACACCCATGCATTGGCAGCAGTTCCCAATGCAGGGGAAATGTGGGGATATAGTAACCCAAGCAATGCTTCTTGATCCATCAAAAAAATTCTTTTTCTTTTCTTCCACAATCCACCTTCACCCTTTCCTAGGATCAGAGATTTAGGAATACAATGGAATAGATTTAGCAATAGTCATGGATTTATCTTACACATTCCACAGATGAGAAAACTGAAGGTTAGAGTAGCTAAATTTGCCTAGTGTCTCATACCTTATAGTTGTATGAGATCATTTTCAAATGTATATCTTCCTGATTTTCATCCGTGCTCATCATAATGGCTCTTTCTGCCTTCATGTCTGATCAAGATTTCTATCAGACCATTACTGCAAACTCTCAAAGTGTTTACATGCTTCTTAAGAGTTTAGATAGCTTTATTCAAAAGAGAAATCAAAAGCAAGAAGAAAAAGAGTGCCTTAAATCTAACCATCCCCTCCCTTGTTCTTTTTGTTTAAAAAATCTTGAGATAAAGTGGAAAGAATGCTGATTATGGAGACAGAGAACCTGGATTCATAGATTACCTCCAAAAATACAAATGACTGTGGGCAAGTTCTGTCACCTCCCTGAACCTCAGTAGTCTCACATGTAAAATAAGAGCTTTGGAATAGAAATTTTATTTTGTTTTGTTTTTCTGGGATCAACATCAATTTATTGTGTTTCAGGGGAATTTATTATATTTCAGGTAGAAACATTTTATTCTAGTCTATCTTTGACCCTAAGGTCTAAGCCAAGAAAGACTACATTTCTTTTTCTCTCTTTTTTTTTAATAGTATTCTTTTCCCCAAAGATTGAGCCCAACATCCATTTTTGTAAGACTTTATCTCCCAACTTCTTCTCCCTCCTTCTCTTAGGTTAAACATGTAAAATAATTTTTAAAATATGTTCATATTTGTCATGTTGTACAAGAAAAATCAGACCAAAAGCAAAAGCAAAAACAAAACAAAACAAATCCCAAGAAACAAAAACAAACAAACAAACAGAAAAGGTGAAAATACTCTTATGTTTTGATCTACTTTCAGTCTCTGTAGGTCTTTCTCTGGATGACTGTCATTTTCCATCCCAAGTCTATTGCAATTGTCTTGCATTATCACCATATTGCTGAGAAAAGACAAGTCTATCACAGCTGATCACCACATAATGTTTTTGTTACTGTGTATAATATTCTCCTGGTTCTACTTCCTTCACTCAGCATCAGTTTTTAAATAAACTGTCTTTCCAGCTTTCTGAAATTAGCCTGCTCATCATTTCTTAAAAAAAAGAATAATATTCCAGTCAGCCATTCCCTAACTGATCAGCATCCTCTCAATTTCCAATTTCATAGCACTACAAAAAGAGCAGTTACAAACTTTCTGGCACATGTGAGGACTTTGGAAAAGATATTCAGAGATCTTGTCAATCTCTAGGTCTATGATCTCATGATCCTACAAATTTCATCTACATTTTGGGGGGGAAGGTGAGAAAACATGTACAAGCTATGATATGGAAGCTCAGGTTGTGTTAGAGAACAAAGTGTTCTCATTTAAATCATGTCTGATTTGCATTTACATTGTTTGGTTTATATAGGTTTGCAAAGTACTAAATATATATATATATATACATATATATACTTTATGTTATCTGATCCTTCTAACTACCATGTAAGATAGATGTTATGATTATTCCTATTTTACAAATCAGGAAACTGAGGCTCAGTGGGATTAAATGACTTGCCCAAGGCCTTAAAAGTAGTAGGTGTTAATCATGAAACATTTGCTTACTAAATATTGTACTAAGTAGTGGGGGGAAACTGTGTGTGAGAGTGTGTGTGTGTGTGTGTGTGTGTGTACACACAAATCTCATTTGATCCTCACAACAATCCTATTAGGAAGGATATTTGTATCCCCATTTTACAGTTGAAGAAACTGAATCACAGATTAAGTGAATTACTCAGGATCATAGCTAATAAGTGTGGGAAGCTGGATTTAAATTCTAGCCTTTCTGATTTCAGATCTACTGCTCTAGCCAGTTCTCTATCTAATGTTACTCCTAAGAATCCAGATGTTCCTGAAAAGTCCTGCTCTCTAAAGGGAGGATGGCACCTCTGAATATAAATCTAAGATATAAGAAAGGGACTAAAAAGAGAGTCTGCAAGATCACTGCTGGCTGAGAAATTCATAAGATGCCAAGTGGAAAAGAATTCTTCAGTCATTTCAGTTGTGTGCAACTCTGTGATTCCGATTGGGCTTTCACAGCAAAGATACTGGTGTGGTGTGCCATTTCCTACACCAGCTCATTTTTACAGATGTTGAAAATTGTCCAGAAAAATTCAGTGTGGAGATATAGTTGGTCTTGGTATTTCCCCTGAAAATGGTAGTTCTGGAAGAAACTAGCCAATCAGAAAAAGAGCTGTAGAGCTGCGTGTTTTTCCAGTGTGAAAAGTCCAGTGTCTGGGGGTAAAACAGACTTATGGACCAATGAGATCTCTATGGCATATATATATATATATATATATATAGTAGAGACAGTCTAGAACTGAGAATAGTACTTGATTACTTTTTATAGTAAGTTGTCAGTAAATGTTTATGACTTTTTTACATTTATCAGATGTTCCATAAAAATTTCATTATACATGATAAAGATGACAAATTGTACAACTACTTCTGGAACCTGATCCAGTTCCTTTTTCTTGTTACCTGCTATTGGGGGAGGGATAAATAAAGACAAAGATGCTTAAGAGCAATAAGATTACATTCAGCTACATAATGGAAGTCTTAACTCTCTCTGCATATGACACATAATCTAAATTACCTGTTAATTTATTTAACCAAAGAAACTTACTTTTTCTCTTATCACAGTGATAAAAGATCCATGAAGACTGATAGTTAAATAAGAACTTGCAATAAAATAGAGAAACAAACAAACAAACAAACAAAACCTCTCCAATATCCCTTGATTTTCTCCTAAAGACATATTTAGTTCATCATTACACTTCAGACTAGTTGGGTGACTTAATGACTGTGACTGAATGATTGAAAACTTTATTTTTTATTTATTTTTATAATGAACTGGCAAGATTTTTTTCCCAACTAAAAGGCTTCAAGTGTGGCATATAATTATAATGAAATAGTCTGTGCCATAAGAAATGATGAGCTGATTAATTTTGAAAAAAACATGGAAGGACACATAAAATGATGAATAAAATTAACAAAAGCAAGAGAACATTGTGCATCATAACATCAATCTCACTTGAAGAAAAATTGTGAACTAAATTATTTCTAGTATATTAAATACTCAAATTAAGTACAAAAGAATATGCAGGAAGATGTAAGTACCTCCAGTCAAAAAACTGATAAATATAATTATGCATAGTGTGATTTTATGTTTTAGAAATACATTCATATTTGAGTCTGTTAGCCTTCTCTAGTGAGAGGTTAGGTGAAAGGGAGAAAAAAATGTACAACAGAGAATAAAATTCAGAATGAAGTACAATAAAGGATGATAGTTTTGAAAATGATGCTTAATATTTATTGTCTTTTTTTTAAGTAAACAATATGAAATGGAGATTCATGGTATATTTAATCCTCTTTTTGTGTTGTGCTATGTACATGGATTTTATTTTTGTATTTAAGCTCAAAATGATTTTTTAATTTAAAATTCAAAAAAATTTTAAATGCTCTAAGATTCCTCTCCTATGTTCAATTTAAAGAAGGAAAAACTCTTATGCATTAAGTCATTTTCTTCATTAAATGTTGTCTTTTTTTGTAATTGCAGAAAATATGAAAGAAAATATTCCTCTATAAATAATAGACATGCTTCACTGAGTCATGCTTAATAACCATAACCAATTATTCTATAAAAAAATAATGGTAATGAAGGTTGTTACCATTTCTATAGATAGATCTTTAAGGTTGGCAAAGTGGCTTTACAAGTACTTTCTCATTTTATTCTCACAATACTAGGAGATGCTGTAATTGTTGCCATTTACAGAGGAGGAAACTGACATAGATATAATTTAAGCCACCCAATTAATGTCTCACATCAAATCTGAATTTAGGTTTTCCTGACTCCAGGTCTAACACTCTATCCATCATACTCTGTTGATACACAGACTATGATGTTTGTCATCTAAGAATGTTGATGCCTCAAAGATTTTGTCTGTCTTTAAAATCTTCCATTCACAAATATTGAACTATTATTTTCCCTTTTTTAAAGTAAAACTTTAATTTTTTTAATAAACAAAAGGTCAGAGTACAGGAAAAAGAACATGTATATTGAAGCCTCTGACACACACTCTGACATGCTATAAGTGAATGTTGTTGGGAACAGCATCTCAATGCTGGCATGCAATTCTTTAAAACTTTAAGTTGCAGAATTGAAATTGATCTATATTTGTAGAGGGAATTTCTATATTAGAAGTTCTCTATATGGATGAAATTACAAGTCTAAGAAGATGAAGCAGAGAGAAAGAGAGGGAGGAAGGGAAAGATTTTGGAGAAGACAGAGATAGTGACAGAGATGCACAGAGACAGACAGAAAAAATAGACACAGAAACAGACATAATGATAGAGATTAGACATTTATATTTTAATATTTACTATATAAGACTAGCCTTTAAAAGGTTATGAAGTCACTCATGTTTCGCTGATTTTAATTTTTTTTTTTTTTGTATTGGCAAATTAGATTTCTGTTGGATGGGACAAAGCTAGAGACATGAAAAAGGAGAATCTAAGTTCAAGATTTTGATCTGGAGCAATACCAAACCCCATTTGTTTTCTACCCCACCCTAAGCTATCAAGTCAAATAACACTTGTCCCTATCAGTGCTTTAGCTACAAAATTCATGCTTTTTGCTCCAAACTAAGGCACTAAAACTCCACTCAAACATCAGCCAAGGGCTAGTAGGGCTTCTACCCCAACCCCGAGTCAGATTCTAGCCAACCTTAGCAGCTGGCCCTTTGTCTTCCACTATAAAATCCCCATTACCATTCTTTTTCTAGATAGGAGTCAGACTCCTGTAGACGCCAATTTTATAAGCTGTTTTAATTGTTCTAGGACAAAATATAAACACTACAATTTAACCCCTCCCCCCATCTAGCTTTAACTTAACCTGCCAATATTATTTTGTATAGCATAGTCTACATTCCACTCAATCTGGACTATGAAACACTCTCTAAATTCTGTGACTTAATCAGTGTGACCCTCTTGATAGGAAAGACTTCCCTAATCAATTCCTTTCTGACTCTTCCTCTTCATTTAAAAATAAGTTCAAATATCACCCCCTCTGTATATCCTTCCCTGGTAGGTAGTGCTGTCTTTGTAAACTATCTTGATTTTTTTTTTCTGTACACATTTTATGTCCCTAAATAGAATTTAAGCAGCTTGAGGAAGAGAATGAATGGCACATTTTTGGTGTTTGTATCACTAAACCATGAAGGTGCTTGGTTAATGTTTGTTGAATTGAATTGATTTGAATTCAATAACCCAACAAACCAATAGTTGCCATAAGTGTGCTGTTATTTGCAGAGAGAATTGGTAGAATAGTTGTTAGATGAGCCAGAACTAAAACATCATTCAGAGTGCATAACCTACTGATAAATCCACATGATCATCTTTGTACATTTAGTACAAAACAGAATGCACTGATAAAATGAAGTACATCTGGTACTGTAGAATGAAGTATGAGGGGAATGGGGCTTTATCACAAGCATTTAAAATTTCAAGAGGGAAGGGTTGAAAACTTTTTAAGTTTTACAATGACATACTACTACTGAACTTAACTGTTAATTGATGAAATTAATTAGTCAAAATAAAAAACTAGTCTATGTTCTGACAATAGTCCCGCAGTGCCCCAAGATTACATTGTACCAAACACCATTACCAATTGAACAAAGTTCTTTTTCACACAGTTTGCCTGAGGTGCAAAAACTATTAGAAATGGCTCAGGAGACAGCTAAGTGACAGAATTGATAGAGCACTGGCCCTGGAGTCAAGAAGACAAGTTCAAATGGGACCTCTACACTTGACATTTACTAGCTGTGTGATGCTGGGTAAGTCACTTATTCTCAGTTTACCTCACCAAAAACAAATAAATAGTTCTGCTTTAGGAGACCAAAATAGTAAAATCGGCTTGAAGTCTTATCATATTATAGTTACTAAGGGTAATGATCCTAGGAAGCTAAAGAAGTTTTGGGAAGGTGGAGTGGGATTTGGCACATGTTAATCTTGACAAAACTACAACATAAGGGAGTGTTTGAGTTTTTCTGTTATTCAGTCATTTCAGCCATGTCTCACTCTTCATGACCCCAGTTAAGGTTTTCTTAGCAAAGATTCTGGATAAGTTTGTTATTTCCTTCTCCAGCTCATTTTACAAATGAGGAAACTGAGGCAAATTGGGTTAAGTACCTTATCCAGGATTTCACAGCTAGTATGTGCCTGAGGCCGAATTTAAACTCAGGAAATAATCTTCCTGATTCCAAATCCAGAACTCTATCCACTTTGCCACTAAACTGCTTTTGTTTGGATTTAGGTTTATTTATTTATGTAGGTCCAGCCCAGAATTAAGATTAATGAGTGAAAGTTACAAGGTGGAAGTTTCTGGATTAATAAAAGAGGGTCACTTAAACATGCTCAACAATCAACAAGAATTCTTTATTAAATAATGAGCACCCAATGATAATGGATACAGAACCCTTTTAGGCTTATAAAAGCACTTTTTTCATATTCTATATTTTTCAGATTAAGAAATCAAATTTAAGAGAGGTACAGTGACTTACCTAAGATCTAACCAATCCAATTAAATATATTTTAAAGCCAGGATTGGAATCCAGATCTTTCCTAAATTCAAGATTACTACTTTTTATAGACTAATAAGTATGTTAAGCTGAGAAACAGGTTATACTTTGAGACACTATAGTAGGTATTGAGTAAATATTTGCTGAACTGAAGAAGTAGTGGTTAACATTTAAGGACTCCGGAATTTTGAGCTCTTTTCACTCTCTTTTTGCCTTGTTGGTGGGTATGGCTGAAACCATCAACTCTACTTATTGTACTTGTCTTATTTTGGTTTCTTTTCCTATTAAGTAGAGAAATAGATTTCAGATCATATCCTGGTCCTCCCCATTCTAGCAGCAGCACTACTCTCACAGACATATCTGATTTTTTTCTTTCTGTCTTTATCTCTACTGTCCCTTTTACCTTTGCTTCTTCTCTCTTCTTCCTTTCAAACCAGAGCTAAAACCTTATATGGATCTGTTTCAAAGTAGATCCAACCAGGATCACGAGAGCTAATTATATTCCGTTCTATTTTTGGCTGCTTGTATACTTACAAATTTAAGGTGGAAAAATGTATTCTTCATATAAGAAGTCATATTTGATAGATTAACATTTATATCAAAGAAGAACTTTCCTCGAAGTTCATGTTGAGCCACTATGCTATTATGGAAAAAGAACTGGAATTCAAGCAATAGAATGAGGTTTTGAATCCTGGCACTGCATCTCTTCTCTAATTTTCAGTTTCTTCATCTGTAAAATGAATTGAACTACATGATTTACAAGTTCCCTTCCCTGTTTTAATTCTACATGCTTGTTAATCCTTGTCTCTATTGTATCTCAACAAAATAACTAGAATTATAGCAAAAAAGTGGACAGCTAAATGTCATAATGGATAGAATGCTGGGCTTGGAATCCTTGATTTCAAATCTCATACTAGCTTTGTGATCTGGGGCAATTAACTTAACCAGTTGGCTTCAGTTTTCTCATCTGTAAAATAAGTTGGTAAAGGAAATGGCAAACTCAAATATCTCTTCCAAGAAGACCCCAAATGGAGTCACAGTCAGACATGATTGAAGCAAGTGAACAACCACAACAAAGACCATTGATTCTATACAGTCAAGTTTAAATCCTCTTTCATCTCTCTCTTTTCAAAAAAAACATTATTACTGATGTGACTTTGGGCAAGATGCTCTTGATACTAATTTTTTCATCTGTAAAACGTGGGTCGTGATAGCTACATGACTTTTGAAATCCTTTTCAACTTTTCTGATGCACTAAAGTCCAACCAGATAACCATCTTATTGTTCACTGCTTTAAAAGAGTCTGAATTCTTAGGTAAAAGTAGGGGAATAATCAGTCATATCCCCATATTCTTCCTTAGAGGAATGATCTGAACTTTAGGGTTCTTTCTATCGTATTACAAAGTCTACAATATGTCATACATCATAAATTTGTATATGACCCTTGTTCAGTGGTCACATTAATTTTTGCTGTTGTTTCCTTATGCCACAACAGTGGAAATGCAATAAACACTCTTACCTATTTGAAAAGGTCTAGCCGAGTATACTAAAGATGATTAGTTGATCTCAATATAACTCTATAGTTCCATTTTTTTCTCAGAACCTCCTATGTGTTATAGTAAGAATTGTTTTCTTAATGTATTAGGTTAATTGCTTAATGGCAGTCAAATGGCATTGCTGATAGAGTGCTGGACTTGGAGATGGGAACACATCTTCATGAGTTCAAATTTGACCTCAGACATTTGTGTGCTACTTGTATGCTGTGACATGACTGTGGGTAAAACATTTATCCCTATTCAACTCAGTTTCCTCATCTGTAAAATGAGCTGAAGAAGGAAATGGAAAACTACTTTGTGTCTTTGCTAAGAAGACCCCAAATGAGGTCACAAAGAGTCAGACACAACCAAATAACATTGTATACATTGATTAGATTATAATGCAATAGTGCTTTTGTGATTAGATTGTAACTAAGTGGATTGATATCAATAAGTAACAGTAATCTCCTCTACAGACAATATAGCTTACTTAACTATAGCTTCATTATTGAGGGTCTCTGGTGCTGGCCCAAGTTCTCATTTAGATTTATACCCTAACCATCCAGTGACTTTGCTAATTAATTAATTAACCTGATTGTTATTTAATAATTATTTTAAAGCTTTTTATTTTCAAGACATATGAATAGATAATTTTCAGCATTCACCTTTGCAAAACCTTATGTTCCAAATGTTTTTTCCCCCTTCACCCCATCCCCTCCCTTAGATAGCAAGTAATCTAATATATTAAACATATGCGATTCTTCTATACTTAATAATTATTTTTGAATGAAGTACTGAATGAATTTGTGACAAAGGGGCTCTTGGAAGAGAAACTATACATGAACCACTATAAATTCATCAGTATTACAGCAAAATAACACAAAATACTGACCCCAGGTTAGCCCCATCATTTTTGTACCCAAAAGATAGTTTATCTCTTGAATGTATATACCTCAATGAAAATAATTCCCAGCAAACACCCACACCATAATGTCTCAAAAGGAAAACAGTACAAAACTGTTTTTCACATTTTGAGCTAAAGAAAAGAAATTGAGTTGTTAAACATAATTTGAGCCCCTGGAGGGTGATTTTTCTTAAAAATAGCACTCCCATTGGAAATAAAATAAAAGTTAGAAAAGCCCTCTTAGCTTTTCTAAATTCATTGGGATAAGCAAACACAGCATGACCATATAAATGGCTCCAGTTTCATGTACTCAGGGCCTTCTCAAAGAATTTCAAGCTGGCAGGGACCTTTAAAATCACCTATAGAAAGTTTTTCATTTGAGAACCAGAGATAGTTGCTTAAACTCATTTAAAGTCACATGGATAGTAAGAACGAAAAATGGGATTCATATTCTGGTCCTTTTATTGGGATAGACTTTTAGGCCTGGAATCGGAAAGACTCATCTTCCTAAATTCAAACCTGGCCTCAGATACTTACTAGTGGAATGACACTGGGCAAGTCATTTAACCTTGTTTGTCTCAGTTTCCTCAATTGTATAAAGATCTGGAGAAGGAAATACTCCAGTATCTCTGTCAATAAAACTTCACACATGGTCATGAAAAATTGGATTCAATTGAACAATAACAACCTCTGACTTTAAATCTGGTGGGTATGTTTGTTTTTTCTTTGTTTTATCTTGTTGGGTTTTTGGTTTGGGTTTTATTTTGCTTTTGGTTTGGTTTTGTTTGGATACTGGCTCTCCTATCTCCCATAGGCTGGGAGAGTAGCAGCCAGTTATGGGCCTGATCCCACGGCTGATCACTATAGAAGCTTTGCTCTGCTCTGCTTCCAACCTGGACCAGGTCATTATTCTGGTGTCCCAATCACCATGTTGGTGCCAGACTTTGTGTGGAAACCTGATAGACTTCAGTCCCTGGTGGCTCAGAACCAAAGCTCAAAGCTTGTACCATCATGTTACCATGACATCAGGCCCAACATATTCTTTCTGTTACATTAGAAAGCTGAAAAAAGAAATATGTCAAGCCTAAAAGGAATCATGTCTGAATGAACCTGAATATTTAAACAGTCATTAAGCATTTACTTCAAAGACTGACTGATTGACCTATAGAGGATAGTCCCTGAATTAGAAAATAGAAAGGAAAAAACCCCAATGCTCATTTAATAATTGGTTTTTAACATAATAGACAATAATTATTTCTCATGATTATATTTTGAAACTAAGTACATGCGTGTGGCTAGTGAGGAAAATTGTCCCTATTTCTATTGGAGTTTGACATGACTTTGTTTTAGGCAGATAGGTGACAAAGTGAATAGAGTGTTAAACCTGGATTCAGGAAGACCTGAGTTCAAACCCAGCTTCAGCCACCTGTGATCTCAGGCAAATAATCCTTGGTTTGCATAGGGACAGTTAGATGGCACCGTGGATACAATGATAGTCCTGAAGTCAGGAAGACGCATATTATTGAGTTCAAAACTGACCTTAAACACAAGTTGTATAAATCTGGATAAAGCACACATCCCACTTGCTTCATTTTCCTCATCTGTAAAATGAGATAGAAAAGAAAATGGCAAAATATATTAAGAAAACCGCAAACGGGATCAAGAAAAGTCAGACATGCCTAAATGTTGACTGAACAACAAGAAACACAAGAATAATAACATACCTACTTCACAGATTATTATGAAGTTTAAATAAGATATGTGTAAAACATTTACAACAGTATCTGACATATAGTAGGTGCTTTATAAACATTAGTTTCTATTATTATTAATGAAGTCATGTGACTCTCTCTTCTCTGTCTCTGCATCTCTTTTTTTATGTATCCTTCTCTTTCTATGTCTGATTCTCTTCAGTATACACTTTTACTTACTGAATTCTGTCTTCTCAATCATTTCTTTTGCAATTCCTAGAATAATTGTAGAATAATTTCTTTCTGATTTCCAAAAATGCAAATATATGAGAAAAATGTTATTAAGTTCACTTATTCATAATCCAGTTAATTATTAACAATTTAAGAAAATTGAATTAAAAGCAGTTTAATAACAGCAAATTACAATTTCTTATGGAAGCATGAAAAATATGGGTGGGTGGGGAGGGAGCTTTCAGTGGGACTTTTTACTGCTCTAGAAATGAAGAAGAATGTGTACTTATGGGGAAGAAAGGAAAACGAGGAAATCTTTGCTGCATCAATTACAAATTTCAGGGAAAAACAATACTATATGATGATCAGTTCTGATGCACATGGCTCTCTTCAACAATGAGATGAACCAAAACAGTTCCATTTGTGTAATGTTTTTCTTTTCTAAAATATAATTGTTCTCTGGGAGCAGGTTTCTTGAAGGGCTTCTGGAGGCAGCCTTAGTTTTAGTTCAGAGTAATAATCACCTCAAATTCAGCCAGCTGTTAAAAGTTCAGTCCTTTTATTGTCTCTTCCAAAATAGCCCAGTTAGATTTCCTAGAGGCCTATCTCCCTCCTTGGTTCCCAGAACTCTTGCAGCTTGTCCTTTGCTTCAGCCTCCAGCTCCCTCTAAATCCTCTATTCTCAATTTCCCGAACTGAATCCTGCTTTCTCTATCTCTCAAAGTCTCTAGTGCTTGGCCCTTTATATCTTCTTTTAGAGGTGTGAACTCAAAGGTTGACTCCTCCTCCAAGAGTGGGATTGTGGGTTCCTGACTTGTGAATCTCCCAGACTTGTAAACTCTAAAGTGTGAGTTAATGTGGGAACTCTCAAAGGTGTAAACTTAAGTACATAAGCATTGTTTCTATCAATTCCAGTTAGTTAACACTTTGTAAGGATTCTAACACATTTGTTCAATAATGAATAGAACCAGCTACATCCCACGAAAGAACTCTGGGAATTGAGTGTGAACCACAACATAGCATTTCCAATCCCTCTGTTTTTGTCCATTTGCATTTTTTTATTTCCTTCATAGGTTAATTGCACCTTATTTCAAAGTCCAATTCTTCTTGTACAGCAAAATAACTGTATGAACATGTATACATATATTGTATTTAACATATGCCTAAACATATTTAACATATGTTGGTCTACCTGCCATCTGGGGCAGGAGGTGGGGAGGAAGGAGGGGAAAAATTGGAACAAAAGGTTTTTGCAATTGTCAATGCTGAAAAATTAGCCATGCACATATCTTATAAATAAAAAGCTATAAACAATTTTTTCAATCAATTTTAAAAGATTAGCATAACCAAAAAGTAAGACAGTCTGAGAACTAACAAAAGACATCAGAGATAATAAGAATAGATTTTAGGCATATGCCAGTAAGGGAAAAAAAAAATGAGGCAATATGAGCAACCTCTTATACAATTAACTGAGGGAAGTGAAGAGAAGAGAAGCTCTAAAAATGGTATATTAAAGTCATACCAATTCTATGTCTAACAAGAAAAATGAAGAGTGAAAGAAAATGGTGATTAAAAAATGTCAACAAATGGGAAATAAGGAACACCTAGCAAGATTAGCTTGACAATGGGGACGCTAGGTGATAGAGTGGTTACAGTACCACCCCTGAAGTCAGGAGGACCTGAGTTCAAATTTTATCTCAAAAACTTAAAACTTCTTAGCTGTGTGACACTGGGCACGTCACTTAGTCCCAATTGTCTCAGAAAAAAAAAAAAAGGAAAAAAAAAAAAAGGAAAAAAGAAAAAGAAAAAATAGATTGGCTTGACAAAAAAGAATATCTTAAAAATCACATTTTCCCTAAAGTTATTGTAGCTGGGATTCATCAGCTAGCACAGAGATAAATTTGCTAATGTAAACATTGAGGCACTTAATGACATTTCTAAGACTATCTGGTGAATTGATAAATTAAAGGAAACATGGTGGCCAATTGTCAAAGGAGGAGCTGTGGGAAGAAATTGCCTAATGAAGCAGGCTTTCCTCGGTTTTTGAAATAGATATAAATAACCCAGATGCAGGCTATAACTAAGCTGTTAAGGCAATTTAAGCTGCTCTGGGTATTAGAGGATGTTGTAACAAGAATTTTTTCTTTAAAATTTCAATGACAGTGTCAGTTATGCATAAAATGATGAAAAGAGGACACAGTCAAGGAGGTAGATGCCAAAAAAGGTAGGATTAAAAATAAGCAACAAAAAAATAGTAAAGTCCTATTTCTCGTACATTTTTAGGGAATTCTATAAAATATTATTATTTAGATATTAAAACATTTCCCTTCAGCCCCCATTTGCCATCCTTTCCCTGCCAAACCTCCCTGCTGCTACTGCTGCTGCTACCATCATCCATCCCTCAATTTCTTATTTGATATAAAAACTAATTAGGAAATATTATTCTTTACAAGTCATCTTCCTATTGGTAAATGGTCAAAGAATATGAACAGACAATTTTCAGGCTACAAAATTAAAACCATTTCTATTCATATGAAAAAATGCTCTAAATCACTACTGATCAGAGAAATGCAAATTAAGAGAATTCTGCAGTACCAGTCCACACCCCACAGATTGGCTAAGATGATGGAAAAGATAATAATAAATTCTGGAGGGGATGTGAGAAAACTGGGACACTAATACATTGTTAGTGGGATTGTGAATTGATCCAACCTCTGTGGAGAATAATTTGGAACTTTGCCCAAATAGCTATCAAATTACATGTAATCTTTGATTCAGCAGTGTCTTTACTGTGTCTGAATCCCAAAGAGATCATTAAAAAGGGAAAAGGACCCATATATACAAAAATGTTTGTTGCAGCCCTTTTTATAGTGATGAGGAACTGAAAGCTGAGTGTATGCCTATCATTTGAGGAATGCCTAAATAAGTTATGGTATATAAATGTAATGGAATATTACAATTCTATAAGAAATATCAGCAGGATAATTTCAGAAAGACCAGAAAAGACTTACATGTACTAATGATAAGTGAAGTGAGTAGAACCAAGAGAACATTGTACAGAACAATAAGATTATGTGATCATCAAGGCTGATGGATATGGTTCTTTTCAACAATGAAGTGATTTAGGCCAGTTCAATAGATTTGTAATGGAGAGAGCCATCTGAATCCAAAAAAATAGACTGTGAGGATAGATTGTAGATCACAACATGGTATTTTCACCTTGCTGCTGTTATTGTTGTTTGCTTGCTTTTTGTTTTCTTCCTCATTTTCTTCTCTTTTGATCTGATTTTTCTTGTGCAGCATGATAAATGTGAAAATACAGAAGGATTGAACATATTTTACATATATTAAATGAATTGCTGTCTAGAGGAAGGGTAGGTGAAAGGGAGGAGAAAAATCTGTAATACAAGATATTGCAAGGATGAATGTTGAAAACTATCTTTGCATATATTTTGAAAACAACAATTTTACTTATTATATTATGATTTTAATATTATATTATTATAACATTATAAATATTTATTGTAAAAACAAATTCAGTAAATTATTAAAGAAACAGATACTTATGTCCAAAAGTAAATACTATTTTTGAACTATGGTTAGGTTATCAGAGTTGCACATTAAATGGATAATTCAGCATATAACTAAATAACTAGTTCTATTCAATCTGGAAAGCAATGATTACGTATTGACTAAATATTTTTGGGCTAGGGCATTGGGCTAGGGAGCAGTACTACAATGATCAAGGCAAAGCAAAGTCTGCCTTCAAGATGTGTACATTCCACAATCTAGATGATTGTTTTTTCTGAGGCTCTATTCTCATCCAATTCATAGAGTCTTGAAGGAAAAGATTATTTCATGTTTGTCTTTACCTCCCTACAGATAGCCCTATGTTTATTAAATAATAATAATAATAGCTAACATTTACATAGCTTAAGTAAGGTTTATAAAGTGCTTTTTTATATATTTTATCTTAACCTTTACCCTTATAACAACTTTACAAATTAGGTCGCTTATTATCCTCTTTGTACTGATGAGGAAACCGAGGATGAGAGAGGTCCTTTCATTTGCCCAGATATTCATAAAATAGCTAACAAAAATCTGAGGCATGACTCAAACATAGGTCTCTTAATTTTTAAGTCCAGCACTCTATTCACTCTGCCATCTAGTTGATGGTGGGTAGATAATAGATACTTTAGAAAAGTTTGGTTGCTTAAACCAATTGCAGCAAAAATATGATGGACTACCAAAATGCAATATATCATATGATATCAAGTACAAATGCTTTGTCAACTGTTTATGCATAACTTTTTTTTTTGTTACAAAACAATTCTACATGTTTATGTAGGGAAATGGAATGTTGCAAATGATAGGAATAGAATCAAAAACTATTTTTTGAAAATTTTATCAAGCAAAATAAATATATAAAAATGCAAGCCATTAAGAAATAATGATGATCTTATCAGAAAAGGTTCACAAAAGAAACCTAAGTAATAGCCAAATAGGGGAACTAAAACATTACACATATGTGAAAAGTACAAAAAAGAAGAAAACATATTACCCACTGTATAGAAGGGTTTACTGCTAGTTGTTAAAATTATTGACCTTTTAGATATGTGCTTTGTGTCTGAAATTTCTTATTTAAATACCCATTATGATTTCAAGTGATTTCTTCAGGCTCATACTCCCACTCAAATAAATTTAAATGCCAATACACAAGCCTTGATGCAGGTAATACTTTTGTTTCTTGGTAACCATTCTTTATAGAAAACCACATACATTCTCTTTTTCCCAGGGTTTGGAAAAATAATTAGAATCATAACATAAAACAATCTGGAGGGATAAAATGCTATTTACTACTACCTGAACTTAACTCATTCTGAAGATCTTGACTTACTTCTTAGTTCACAGGATGCTCAAGGTCTATTTGGTCTATTATTTAAATAAAAAGCCATGTGACAGACTTCCACAAAATCTGAGAAGCAAATCCCTGTCTTCACTCCTCTCCCACATTTCAATCGTGGCTAATATTTTATATTCCACTAATGGAATAGAAACTTACTGAAGGCTGGGAGATATTTTTGCTCTTTGTATTCTCCGTGTCTAGAAAAGTGATTTACAAATATTACATATCACTATAATCTTCTTTTGCTATCCTCATTGGTTTTTGGTAAATATTAACTATTTCCTATTTTAGCTTTCCTAACTCTATATTAATTGGGTTCATGCCTAACTCTCCTTAATTTGACATTGGTTATGTGCTATGTCTTTTCTTTTTCAGTTGATATCCTGATAAGCTGATATTTGAATACATCTGGGTTACTCTGAGAGGAAGTATCCCTATCCTTACCTATCAAAAACCATTATGATAGAATTACATTTTTTTCATGGTTTCTATAATATCCCTTTCATCAACTAATTCCTTCATATTGGCCATTCTGGGCTTATTGGTTCAGAGTATCAGTTCCCCTTACTTACTCTCTTTTCTGAGAAAAATTGCTAGGAAGGCAATTAAAAAATTATCAGATGTTCTTTTTTTCTGTAGTGAGACTTTCAGCAAGTATATAGCTAATACCATTCCCCCATGATAACTGTATCTTGTCTTCATGATAATTTAATATCAGAAATTTGGCATTCATTTCTTCATTTAGTCTATCATGATAACACTTTTTTTTCTACTTTTTTTTCATAGATGTAGGTCTGGGAGGAACTTCAGAAACTATTGAATCTAACCCATTCATTTTGCAGATGGGAAATCTGAGGCACAGTGAAGTTAAAGGACTTGTTCATGGTTACAGAACTAATAAATGTCTCAAGGATTTAAACCCAATTCCTCATCATTTCATTGGCTAACAATATATTTACTATTCCATGAGTATTCTTCAAATGTATTCTACCATTTTCTCTTTCAGTTTCATTGTGTTTCAAGTAAATATATAATATTTTGAGCACTAATGTTACACAGCTCTTTTAGCATATTTCTTTCTTTAAACAAGGAACATGTTTCTGTTGCCATAATTCAGAATGGATTCCCTTGTACTTAGTATTGGTAATTTCTATTAGGTTCTATCATCCTTACTATGCTAAAAATGTGAAGATTATTTTTCCATATGCTTTTGCAGTGCAAATAACTGAGCCCATCAGACAGGAAGACCTAATCTACTACTTCCCAGTTATTTCTCTAATTAATTGTGGGGTATGTCTTCTACTCTATTATATACTTATATATTACTTAAGCATTATTCATGTACATTTTTACCCCTCTAATTTTTATATTAACACCCTTGTTTATATTATAAGCTCATTGGGTAATAGGGACACACACACACACACACACACACACATATATATGCATATATATATATATATATAATTTTGTCTTTATTAAGCCACAGTTGAGAAAATCAAATTATGTTTTTTGCTATTATTATCTATATGTCTAGCTGTTCACCTTTTGTATATTTTCTTTATTTCAAGTGTCCCAACCAAGAAGCACTGAAAATAGTAATTTAATTCTCAGGAAGTAGCTTCTAGGCAGATATTGTGGCATAGTATATAGAAATGCCAACCTTGTGACAAGATGTGCTAGATTCTTGTTCTGCTATACTGCATGACTATGGACAAGGCATTTAATTCTTGAGGTCCCAAGAAACTTTTTAAGACTGTGGGTGCTTATCTGCAGTGGTAGAAAGAGTATTCACACAAATAAAATCCCTGGCCTGGACTATTAAAAAAAAAAAAGTATCGAGTCTGAGATTTTCTTACAGTATAGTAAATGAGTTTTAGACCCTAACTGGGTGAGTAAGTAAGTATATGTTGTGCAAACGTTCCACGTTGGTGGAGTACTCAAGGGGGAAAAACAAAACAAAACAAAACTATGGTTTCAATGTCATGGTCTAATAGAAAAGAAAACCTGATCCTTTAAGCCAGAAACTCTCAAGCTTATTTTTTCTTTTAAATGTCATAGGGCTCTTTCACAGTTTGGTGAAGCTCATGGACTCTTTCTTGGAATAATATTTAAAATATGTGAAATAAAATATCTAAAATTCCAAAGAAAATCAATTATATTGAGATACAATTACCAAACAGCTTTTTTGGATGGTTCATGGACTTCAAGTTTCCTGTAATTATTAGCAGTTATCAATGGTAAATGGAAAACTAGTGCTTACATAATTGTAATTTAATAAATATATATTAAGAATGTAATATATGCAAAGTATTTTACTAGACTCTATGGATACAAGGATAAAAATGAAAAGCCATCTCTACCTTCAAAGATGGTATGTTCTACTGTCTGTTTTGACATTGACTTAGTTAAAAATCATTTGAGTATACAAATGAGAATCAATTAAAGTATAACTTTTACCTTATGTCATAGTTTAATGATCTATTTGGAAAGCCCTAAAAATTTAAATTTTATTCAGTTTACAGGCACTTTGAATTTTTAGCCTATGTGATTTGAAATTCTATTTAGTGTTGGGTAAAAAAAAAAAAAAAAAAAAAAAGCTATTTCCTAGTTCAAAGAAGAAAAGCTTATACAGCTTCTGGGCTACCAAGGAACTCTTATTAAATAGTGTTCTGATGAGTTAATGGTAATTGATTCAAAAAGGTATGGATTAAATTTACCCAAAGGGCAATGGGAAAGTTAAACTGAAAATTGAGCCCCAAAGCAGAAATAAACACTTTCACTCACCTTTTAAGATCTTTAATCCTTAGTGATTTTTCTTTTATGTAACCCAGTTAGCTAAAGCTTTCTCATTCATTTTGTGGGGTACAATGACATTTGGAATATTTAAGGGGAGAAAGCTTCAAAAGAAAACCTAACTCTGAAATGAAGAGTGGTGCACCATGTCAGAATTTGACACATCTAGAGAAAAAAATAATTTGAATGCAGAGTTTCTTTATCTGGGGTCATAGATTCCACAATGAGTCCATAGTTTTTGGGGAGATTGAGCACTTAGATGTGGGGGAGGTAAAAAAACATTCTTGTTTATTTTACTAACCTCTAATTAAAATTTAGCATTTCCTTGAATTATGTATAAACATTGTTTTTCCTGACAATTCCATAAATTTACCAGACTACTAAAGGGGTCCAAAAAACACACATATACAGAGAAAGAGAGAGAAAAAGAGAGACAGAGACAGATAGAAAGTTGAACAGGGGTTCTTAACTCTCTCTCTCTCTCTCTCTCTCTGTCTCTATCTCTGTCTCTCTCTTTCTCTGTCTCTGTCTGTCTCTCTTTCTCTCTGTCTCTGTCTCTCTCTTTCTCTCTCTCCTTTTCTCTGTTTCTCTGTCTGTGTCTCTGTCTGTTTCTGTGTCTTTCTCTTTCTTTTCCTCTCTCTTTTCTTCCCGCCCTTCCTTCCTCCCTCTTTGCCTCCCACACAACAAAGGATGCAATATGAACATTGCTAGATTCCTGAATGAGTGTCTCCTGAAAACAAAAGCTTCAGAGACAGAACTTTCAGAACAAAGCATCAGTATCTTATTTCACCTTTTAAAACTGATGTAAATGTATATTGCCTTACTTGCTGTCTAGGGGAGGAGGTGGGGGGAAGTCAGGAAGAACAAAATTTGGAACACAAGGTTTTGTAAGAGTGAATGTTGAAAACTATGCACATGTTCTGAAAATAAAAAAGCTTTAAAAATAAAATAACAAAATCTTTCATTCAAGGAAAATGCAGATGCAAATGAATCACAACATATTTCAGGCAGCTCATCTAACAGCATCACTAATACATATCTGCTGATTGTTAAATCAAATTTTAAAACATTTATCTAATGCTTATTGAGTAAGTTGGAGTGTTACATTCTGGGAAAAATGCAAAATTTGAATAGGACATAATTCTTACCCTTAAATTGAATATAATCTCATAGAGAAATAGAACTTGAAGCCAGATAATTATAAGACATAATGTTAAATGCATTCCAAAACAAATTTGTTTAAGAGGGGGGGATGGGGGGATCTGATTGATGAATGGATCAATGAGGTCTTTTGGGAGGAAATGATAATAACAGTGCCATAATTAGCTTGCTGAAGCATTCTCAAAATTCATTCTAGAAAAACACAAAAAAACCCAATTTCTTTCTTTTATATATATATATATATATATATATATATATATATATATATATATATATATATATATATAGCTTTTTATTTACAAGATATATGTATGGGTAATGTTTCAACATTGACAATTGTAAAACCTTTTGTTCCAATTTTTCCCCTCCTTCCCCTCACCCTCTCCCCCAGATGGTAGGTAGACTAATACATGTTAAATATGTTAAAATGGTAAATAACCATTTATTTTGCTGCACAAGAAGAATTGGACTTTGAAATGATGTACAATTAACTTGTGAAGGAAATCAAAAATGCAAGCAGACAAAAACAGAGGGATTAGAAATAACTGTGTAGTGGTTCACACTCAATTCCCAGAGTTTTTTCACTGGGTACAGCTGGTTCTATTCCTTATTGAACAAATGGAACTGATTTGGTTCATCTCATTGTTGAAGAAAGCCACGTGCATCAAAATTGATCATCATATAGTATTATTGTTAAAGTATATAATGAACTCCTGGTCCTGCTCATTTCACTCAGCATCAGTTCATGTAAGTCTCTCCAAGCCTCTCTGTATTCATCCTGCTGGCCATTTCTTACAGAACAATAATATTCCATAGCATTCATATACCACAATTTATTCAGCCATTCTCCAAAAAAAGCCAATTTTCTAAAGAAAAACATATTTGTTGGTGAAGGAGAGATGGAAATTTTAGTACATTAAAGCATACAATCTATGCAGGTAAATTCTCTGGGACATAGCAAAGCTACCAGAAGAATGAAGGTATTTATATGAGCTGTGATATCCAGGATAAAGGAGACTGATAATTTTCAATATTAACTAATTATTCTTACTAACTAGGTGCTAAGGTCAAGTGTTTCTTTGTGGTGAAACAATATATCTTCTAGCAGCACCTGAACTTTTTTAAAGAAGTGTAGACTCCTAGATTTTATTACACTGTAGTAAAAGAGTTTTACTCCCTAATTGGGTAAGTATATATTGCACAAATATATTTTGACACCCTAAGGTAAAACTCTAATTCAATCATTGCACCCTAGTTATTACTCTTGAGTGTTATGGGCCAGAACTCTGTACTTAAAACAAGAATTCTTACAAGGTGCTAATTCAGTGGAATTGATGAGACAATGGTTATCTAGTTTAGCATGGTGATTAATAGTTTTCTAAGTGTGATTGATTTAATCTTACAACAAATAATGTTTTCTTAGTGATATAATGATTGGTGTAATGTCAGTGTAGAGCATATAAGCTTGGATTCAGACTTAGAGCCAGATTCATTCACTTCATCTCACAGTACTGACCTGGCCCCAAGGCAAGGAAACTAGACTGTAAAGGAGATAATAAAGGATTTGGACTTTAACAAAAGGGCTATTCTTGTGGTGACTACTCTACTGAAAGGAGGGCTGCTCTAAGACCTCAAGAAAACCAAACAAGAACATTACATTTGAAAATTAAATTTAGCCTTAAAACAGGTATTTTACAGATGATATAATGGTATATTTAGATAACCTCAGAGATTCTACTAAAAAGCTAATAGAAATAATCCACAACTTTTGCAAAGTTGCAGGATACAAAATAAACCCACATAAATCATCAGCATTTTTATATATCACTAACAAAATCCAACAGCAAAAGATACAAAGAGAAATTTCATTTAAAATAACTGTCAATATTATAAAATATTTTGGAATCTATCTGCGAACGGAAAGCCGGAGCTAAATGAGCAAAACTACAAAACACTTTCTACACAAATAAAGTCAGATTTAAGCTATTAGAAAAATATCAAGTGCTCTTGGATAGGTTGAGCGAATATAATAAAGATGACAATACTCCCTAAACTAATTTATTTACTTAGTGCTATACCAATCAAACTCCCAAGAAACAATTTTACTAACCTAGAAAAAATAACAAAATTCATCTGGAAGAACAAAAGGTCAAGAATTTCAAAGGAATTAATGAAGAGAAAAACAAATGAAGGTGACCTAGCTGTAGCAGGGCTAAAACTATATTAAAAAGCAGAAGTTAGCAAAACCATTTGGTACTAGCTATGAAATAGAGAAGTTGATCATTGAAATAGGTTAGGTTCACAGAACAAAATAGTCAATGATTATAGCAATCTAGTAGTTGACAAACCTAAAGGCCCTAGCTTTGGGGATAAAAATTAATTATTTGACAAAAAAAAAAAACAAAGAAACAAACAAACAAAAAAAACCTATCTGGAAAACTGGAAACTAGTATGGCAGAAAGTAGGCATAGACCCATATCTAACAATGTATACCAAAATAAGATCAAAATGGGTTTATGATCTAGACATAAAGAATGATATTATAAATAAATTAGAAGAACATAAGATAGCCTGCTGCTTAGATTTGTGGAGGAGGAAGGAATTTGTGACCAAAAAAGAACTAGAGATCATTATTGATCACAAATAAGTTAAAAAGTTTTTGTACAAACAAAACTAGTGCGAACAAGATTAGAAGGGAAGCAATAAACTGGGAACACATTTTTATATCAAAAGTATCTGATAAAGACCTCGTTTCTAAAATATATAAATATTAACTCAAATTCATAATAGTTCAAGCCATTCTCCAATTGATCAATGGTCAAAGGATATGGACAGACAATTTTCAGATAAAGAGATTGAAACAATTTGTAGTCACATGAAGAGGTGCTCCAAATAGCTATTTATCAAAGAAATGCAAATTAAGACAACTATGAGATACCACTACAAATCTGTCAGATTGGCTAAGATGACAGGAAAAAGGTAACGACAAATGTTGGAGGGGATGTGGGAAAACTCGGACACTGATACATTGTTGGTGGAATCATGAATGCATCCAGACATTCTGGAGAGCAATTTGGAACTATAGTCAAAAAGTTATCAAACTGTGCATACCCTTTGATCCAGCAGTGTTACTGCTGGTCTTATATCCCAAAGAGATCTTAAAGTAGGGAAAGATACCCACATTGACAAAAATGTTTGGAAAATGAGTGGATGCCCATCAATTGGAGAATGGCTGAATAAGTTATGGTTTATGAATGCTATAGAATACTATTGTTGTATAAGAAACAACCAGCAGGATGATTTCAGAGAGGCCTGGAAAGACTTACATGAACTGATGCTAAGTGAAATGAACAGAACCAGGAGATCATTATACATGGCAACAAGACTTATATGATGATCAATACTTGTTGTGATACTGGAGCCACCTGCCAGTGGTTGCTGGAGGTCTAACTCAGACCTGTATTTTCATGTGAGAGGATGATGATTATACAAGGAGACTGAGAGGCAGTTGCATTGTCTGACCTCTCTCCTCTTCCCTCCAATTTATCTCATCCCCAGTCCGCAACACCTGTGTCAGCAATGGCTGCCCTGCAATTCCTTCAAATATTATGATCCACAGCTTTGGAGGCTCTCGGAGAATTGACCTGTCCCTTCATCTAAATATGGTCCTTAACAATTCACCATTTTTTTGGTTTTGGTGTGATTATTCCCCCCTGCCATGTATAAATTTATGCATTTGCTGTTATTTGAGTCCACAGATACTTGTTCTTGTCCCTGTTCTAGTGCCATAATATAGTGTCTGGACTAGCTCTCTGAAGGCTCTGTGGTCTTTAGTGGAGGAGTGAAGGAGGCACAGGAGCTACCAGGATGGTCAAAGAGGGAATGCCTCTATTTCCAGTTCTCTCAGCCCTTAAATACCTCAGTATGATTACATTATCACATCACACTAAGTATATATGAACTAGAGAACCATTATATCATCAATCATATCGAGTAAACACCCTGCTGTAAGTATCCTTGCTTCAAGTAGAACATAGGTGGTCAAGTCGTCCTTGATTTCTCAGGAAAAGCTGAGAATACCAAAGGGAAGTAATCACGCCCCCCCCCCCCCCCGACTTCTCAGGAAGGGAGGTAGGCACCAAAGGGAAATGGGGAGCCAAACCATATATTGTCAGCAGGTTTCCTCTGGGCTAAAGAGTGTTATACCTTACCCAAAGCTCCCCCACTATCTGCAGCCCTCTACAAATTCTGATAGACATGTCTCTCTTCAACAATGAGATGAATCAAACAAGTTACACTTGTTCAGTGATGAAGAGAGCCATCTACACCCAGAGAGAGGACTGTGGGAACTGAATGTGGAAGACAACACAGCATTCTCACTCTCTCTGTTGTAATTTGCTTGCATTGTATTTTCTCTTTCTCAGTTTTTCTTTTTCTTCCTTCCTGATCTGATTTTTCTTGTGCAGCAAGATAATTGTATAAATATGTAAACATATATTGGATTCAATATGTATTTCAACATATGTAACATGTATTGGACTGCCTGCCAGTTAAGGGAGGAGGTGGGGAGAAGGAGAGCAAAAGGTTTTGCAAGGGTCAGTGTTGGAAAAAGTTACCCATGCATATGCTTTGTAAATAAATTCATTAATTAATTAAAAAAAAAAAAACAGGTGTTTCAATTGTCAAAGGGTAGAGATATTTCAGTTAAAAGGAATATTGGGAACAAAATAATTAATATTCCAAAGCTCAATAATATAAAAGAATAGAGAATAATTTGTTTTTGTGCATGGGGGAACAGATCTAAAGTTAAGAAGACCTGAGAAAAATCTAGCCTGAGACATTTATTAGATGTAAGCAAGTGACTATATGTAGAGCAAATAACTTCTTTCAGCCCAAGTTTCCTCACTGATAAAATGGGAATAATAATAGTTCCTGCTGCCCAGGATTGTTGTGAAGACACAAATGAGAAAACATTTGTACAACACTTTGAAAATCTTAACATACTGTATAGATGTTATTTGTTACTATTATTTGGCAATATGAAGTCACTGATGAATTTTAGCAGAAATGTGACAAAAAAATTATATAAATGAAATAAAAAAGATTAGCCTGGTAGTACTCTGAAGAATCAATTGATAGAAGCTATCTATGGTGATATTAAAAAATGCTCATTAATAAATAGAAAAAGACAAATCAAAGGTAATTTGACATAAAAAAATGATAAATGGTGAAGGAGATATGGAAGAGTGGGACATTCATTATGCTAGAGTTGTGAACTATCTCAGCCATTCTGGAGGACAATTTCTTTTTTTTTTAATAACTTTTTATTGATAGAACCCATGCAGGGTAATTTTTTATAGCATTACCCCTTGCACTCACTTCTGTTCCGATTTTTCCCCTCCTTCCCTCCACCCCCTCCCCCAGATGGCAAGCAGTCCTTTACATGTTGAATGGGTTACAGTATATCCTAGATACAATATATGTGTGCAGAACCGAACAGTTTTTTTGTTGCACAGGGAGAATTGAATTCAGAAGGTATAAATAATCCGGGAAGAAAAACAAAAATGCAAGCAGTTTATATTCATTTCCCAGTGTTCTTTCTCTGGGTGTAGCTGCTTCTGTCCATCTTTGATCAATTAAACCTCTCTTTATTGAAGAGATCCACTTCCATCAGAATGCATCCTCAAACAGTATTGTTGTTGAGGTATATCTGGAGGACAATTTCAAACAATGCTCAACAGGCTATAAAATTGTGCATAGCCTTTGAGCTAGCAATTCCAGGGCTGGCTATATCTCAAAGAGATCAAAGAAAAAGGAAAATAACCTATCGATACAAAAATATTTATATTAGCTCCTTTTATCATGGAGAGAAGGCATGGAAATTGAGGTGTTATACATTTATTTGGAAGTGACTAAACAAGCTTTGGTATAAGACTGTGATAGAAAACTATAATCTCATATGAAATGATGATTAAGATAATTTTAGGAGGGAAAAAAATCTTGTGACACCTTATATGAACTGAAGGAAACTCAAGTGAATAGAACAAAGAGATTGCTATCTACAGTAACAGAAATATCATAATGATGATCAACTGTGAAGAATTAACTTCTATGATCAATGAAATGATCCAGGGCTTATAATAAAAAATGCCATACACTTCCCGTGAGAGAACTGATGAAGTCTAGTTACATATGGAAACATATTTTTTCACTTTTTATTTTTTTTTGTATTGTGGCTACATGATCTATCTACCTATGTAGATAGATAGATCATATATATATAGATATAAATTCTATTTTACATGATGTCATATGTATAAGTCATTTCATATTACTTAACTTATTGGGTAGGAAAGGAATGAAAGGGAGTGAATTTAAACTGAATTTTTTCAAATGAGTGTTAAAAATAAATAGGTAATAAATTTGGGTGTATTTATTAGTTGGTTTTATTTTTGTTTTTTAAGAATGGATTTTAAGAATGGAGAAAGAATAAAGGCATAAAGATCTCTTAGAATGTTTATATGACCATACAGGCAGCAGTGAAAATAAATAGTAAGAAATAGTCCTAAGAGTTTTTGTGGAGGTGCAGAACTTGTTAATTAATTAGATGAACTTGGTCCTAGAAAAGAAAGAGCTAAAGATAGAATCAAGGTTTGAAATGTTGGAAATTAGGTCAGTGGTGATCATATAGACAAAAATAATGAAGTCAAAAAAATGAAAGTTCTAGGTAGAAAGATGAATAGAATATATAAATAGGTAGAAATATATAGATTAGATATAGATATAGGTAAGACATACAGGCAGTTGTGTCCTATAATAAATTGAAGATAAGAAGATGAAACTCAAAATAGAGATCTAGAGTACAGAAGTAGATTTGAGAATCATCTGAATTGAGGTGGTGATTGAAGACATGGGGATTAATGAGATTGCCAATAAGAAACTGAAGAAATAAAAATCAAAATCACAACCCTTAGATAGCACCTAATTTAAGTGTAAAGTGATACCGCTTTCTAATTTGGACAATTTTATAAATAGAAAGGGAGAGAAACAAAGATAATTGTAAGAGAAACATTAAAAAGAGGCCCTAAGAAGAAAATTTAAAAAAAAAATTGGTTCATGATCTAATGATCAAAGTATGTCATTTCTCCAACATCTATTTTTCATGTAGAATATGAGCTAATTGGAAACTCTTAATACTTATACTTCTTTTAAAAAAAGACAATTATATATTGCCTAGATATGGCTGGGTCAAAAGAAATGTAGAATTTAGTTTCTTATTATAAAGTAAGTTAGTCATCTCACACAAAAGACACTGTTTCAGAGCCATAGAATTGGCCAAGACCCAAACTCTAAAGGTCCAGATAGTTGTGCGGCTCAGATGCAAGTCAGAATAATAACAGAAGACATATTGGAATGGGCTGATTGAAAGAAAAGTGTTGCTCTCTGGAAAAGATGTTTGGAGAAACATGAACTTGAAAAACAGTTTAGCGGGATTAACTTACATGAGAAGGACTAATCACTCATCTATTATAAACCTAAGAAAAAAGAGAAGGATAATAATGTTGAGCAGTAGAAGAATAAACTGAAGGAGCAGAGGCTGTTCACTTTTGGTTGCTTTAATCCTCACTGAAGAGTAGGTAAACTGATATATGTGTAAGAAGTCATAGTATCATAGGAATAGAGATATGTATAGCAACTGAATCAGTTATTTTACTATTGTAGATAATACCAAGATAAGGAAATTTTCTCTAATAATGCAAGTCAACAACTTCTCAGTAATTCATGGCCTCATTGTACTGGATAGAACATTTACAGATTACATGGTTGGTTTATTTATGGTCACGTAGTCTATGTATATCACAATCAAGACTTACTTAAAACCAATTCTTTGACTCTGAGGTCAGATCTCCATGCATCATATCAGTAGTAGATAGTTGCTTCTCTGAGAGATGTGACAGGAAGAAAAGTTTGGAATAGTTATTTTGTGGAAAAACATAGAAAGAGTCAATATGGAGGAATTATCCAACAGCAATAAGAAACCAAGTTACAGTTTTAATGAACCAGAAAGCACAATTGAACTACACATAATTTCTTCTTCCTTTTCTTTCTTCTTTTCATTTCATATTTAGTAATGAGTAAAAATATATTTCTCAAACACTCACTAAGTGCCCATCAAAGGATATGTAAAGTCAAATTGCTGACCTTGGCAGACCAAGTAAGGGAGGAAGGGAACACAAATTTTACAAAGTCATCTAATCTCATATTGCTATTTGTTTGTCTTGGAATATTCTGAAACTTCTGCCAATTACTGTATCTACAAAACTAATCTAATCAGCCCTTTTCATCCGCCAGCCCTTAATCTTCTTGGTCAGTAAAATCTGTAGCATCATTTTGATATAACTCCTAAATCAGAAGCCCAAGGATGTTTGAATGATTTTTTACCTCTATTTGGCTGTACTTAACTCATCAAAATGATTTTGTGTGAGATTAATTTTATATCTAGATGTTCTTGAAACTTTCAGAAACCTTTTAAAGTCATTTTTCTAAAAGAAGAAAGCCATGTAGTAAATCACTCAAGTCTGTTGGTTGACATTCTAAAACCATGACTTTAGAATATTTGAAATCCATCAAAATGTCTCAAGAGGTTCCATAAGGAGTACATCAGTCCTCTAAAAATTGTATGATTTCTGCATAATAGGATTAGTCTTCAAGGTATTGACAAAAATTAGGTTCCCCTGTTCATATATTAGGAAGATAAAATGATATAATGAAACTAAATTTTTGTTCTACTGGAGAATTTGATTCATTTAATTTAACAAATTGTTTTAATTCTGTCTAAATTTTATAACTCTACAAGTAAGTTGCTAAGTGTCCTCATGGATACTAGGGCTTGTATGTGCATAACACTAGCCAAAATGTTAAAGACTTATTGTGTAAATGTGAAAACTTTCTTCATGAAAATATATTTGTGAACAGTATATATTAGAGAGTTAGTTAAGTTTCAGATAGATTAGAGGAGTTGATTTTTTTTTAATTAAAGCTTTTTATTTACAAAACATATGATGGGCAATTTTTCAACATTGGCCCTTGCAAAACTTTCTGTTCCAAATTTTTAACTTCTCCCTCCCCCCTCCCCTAGAGGTCAGGTAGTCCAGTACATGTCAAATATGCTAAAATATATGTTAAATCTAATATATACACACACACACATACACACATATTTATACAGTTATCTTGCTGCACAAGAAAAATTGGATCTAGAAAAAAGACCTGAGGAAAAAAAAATGCAAGGAAACATCAAGAGAAAGCATGAAAATGCTACATTGTGGTCCATACTCAGTTCCTACAGGTCTCTCTGTCTAGGTGTATATGGCTTTCTTCATCACTGAATAATTGGAACTGGTTTGAATCTTCTCATTGTTGAAGATAGCCACTTCCATCAGAATTGATCCTCATATAGTATTGTTGTTGAAGTGTATAATGATCTCCTGATTCTGCTCATTTCACTTAACATCAGTTCATGTAAGACTCTCCAAATCTCTCTGTATTCATCCTGCTGGTCATTTCTTACAGAACAATAATATTCCATAATATTCATATACCACAATTTACTCAGCCATTCTCCAATTGATGGGCATCCATTCATTTTCCAGTTTCGGGCCACTACAAAAAGGGTTGCCACAACCATTTTGGCACATACAGGTCCCCGTTTCCTCCTTTAAGATCTCTTTGGGATATAAGCCCAGCAGTAACACTGCTGGATCAAAGGATATGCACAGTTTGACAACTTTTTGGCTATAGTTCCAAATTGCTCTCCAGAATATCTGGATGCATTCACAATTCCACCAAAAATGCATCAGTGTCTGAGTTTTCCCACATCCCCTCCAACATTTGTCGTTATCTTTTTCCTGTCATCTTAGCCAATCTGACAGATTTGTAGTGGTATCTCATAGTTGTCTTAATTTGCATTTCTTTGATCAATAGCTATTTGGAGCACCGCTTCATGTGACTACAAATTGTTTCAATTTCTTGATCTGAAAATTGTCTGTTCATATCCTTTGAACATTGATCAATTGGAGAATGGCTTGATTTCTTATAAATTTGAGTCAATTCTCTATATATTTTGGAAATGAGGCCTTTATCAGAACCTTTAACCATAAAAATGTTTTCCCTTTTATTGCTTCCCTTCTAATCTTGTCTGAATTAGTTTTGTTTGTACAAAAGCTATTTAACTTAATATAATTATTATTTTTTTAAATTTTATGATCAATAATGATCTCTAGTTTTTCTTTGGTCACAAATTTCTTCCTCCTCCACAAGTCTGAGAGGTAAACTATTCTATGTTCTTCTAATTTACTTATAATCTCATTCTTTTTGCCTAGATCATGAACCCATTTTGACCTTATCTTGGTGTATGGTGTTAAGTGTGGGTCAATGCCTAATTTCTACCATACTAAATTTCCAATTTTCCCAGCAGTTTTTGTCAGTGCATTCTTATACAAAAAATTGGGGTCTTTGGGTTTGTCAAACACTAGATTACTATAGTTATTGACTATTTTGTCCTGTAATCCACTGATCAACTAGTCTATGTCTTAGCCAATACCAAATGATTTTGGTGACCACTGTTTTATAACATAGTTTTAGATGAGCTACTGCTAGGCCACCTTCATTTGATTTTTTTTTTTCATTAGTTCCCTTGAATTTCTTGACTTTTTCTTCTTCCATATGAATTTTGTTTTACTTTTTCTAGGTCAGCAAAATAGTTTCTTGGGAATCTGATTGGTTTAGCACTAAATAAATAGATTAGTTTAGGTAGTATTATCATCTTTATTATATTCTCTCAATCTATCCTTGTGGATTTATTTTATATCCTGCAATTTTGCTAAAATTGTGGATTATTTCTAATAGCTTTTCAGTAGAATCTCTGGAGTTCTCTAAGTATACCATCATATCATCTTCAAAGAGTGATAATTTAGTTTCCTCATTACCTATTCTAATTCCTTTAATCTCTTTTTCATCTCTTATTGACAAAGCTATCCGTTCTAATGCAATATTGAATAATAATGGTGATAATGGGAAACCTTGTTTCACTCTTTATTTTATTGGGAATGGTTCCAGTTTATCCCCATCACATATGATGCTTACCGATGCTCTTAAATAGATGCTACTGACTATTTTAAGGAAAAGTCCATTTATTCCTATTCCCTCTAGTGTTTTTAATAGGAATGGATTTTGGATTTTATCAAATATTTTTTCTGCATCTATTGAGATGATCATATGGTTTTTGTTAATTTTGTTACCTTTCCCTTCCTTAAGATCTCTTTGGGATATAAGTCCAGTAGAGATACTGCTGGATCAAAGGGTATACACAGTTTGATAACTTTTTGAGCATAGTTCCAAATTGCTCTCCAGAATGCTTGGATCCGTTCACATTTCCACTAACAATGTATCAGTGAGAAGACTTGAATTTAAATACAAAATTAATAAGAGTTAGAAGAGTGATGTGAATCCATATTTTCTTTAGTTCAGATCCAACTTTCTTTTTTATCTTTTCACATTTTGTAATTAAGTTTAAAATAAGTTAATTAAAAGAAACAAAATAAAAAGGAAAAAAAAAGTCATAGAACCTGTGTTATTAAACAATGTTTCCCTGCATCCCTTGACTATTAAAGAGTACTAGGTCACCAGCTGCCACAATCTCTCTGAAGTGACCAAGACCAGTGGTAGAGGAGCTAAACTTTGGCAGCTTTATTGAGGGAGAATTTCCTATTCCTACTTCCCTCCAGGTTACTTACCTGGATTTCATCATTGTCAACAGTAACTCACTTTCTATCTGTGCCTTGAAGAATCAATGTTGGAGAAGTCAGTTTCCCAGGAAAAGACACAGAAACCAGAACCACATGAAAATCCTATGTGCTGGATGCTGTTGGGTAGCCTGAATTCCAGTGGATGGGTAGCTTGTGGATGTGCAACTCTGGCCTTTCTCCTTATACTTTGAGATGTACTAGTTGCTTGGATTGGAAATCCATTGTTGTACTCAATATTAGGGAGAATAGTTACATGGTATTATGGGAAATGATTAAACTGTAACTTGAATCTAAAGAATATATAACGTTTGTATTTAATCTTAAGTATGCTTAATAAAGAATGTCACCACAGTACATTTATTGCCTAAATTTTCTGAATGGGGAAGTTCTTCCTCTAGAGAGAGAAAAATCTACATGTATCTCAAAAGAAAGCTCTAAGTTTTCTATATTTACTCATTTTCAAAAATATTTTCTATCATTCTTCTAAATTATTTTCCAAAATTTGCCAGTTTGGTTCTTAACTTGTCCAAGAATATGGAGACTATGACTTAGGTGTGTGGTATTCTCTGGTACACATATGCCAGAAAGATCATTTGATAGACAATTTGTTCTTAGTATTATCTTGTTTGTGTGTGACTTCCCTCACAAAATTAAAATAGTCACAAACTGTCTTGTAAGCTTAAAAAGCAGTCTATGAGCTAATCTGAGAAGTTTATATTACTACAGTATCCCCCAAGTATCACATAATTCACAGGGTTCATAGTAAACCATAGAAGTTAGGATTAGAGTTAATATGAATGACAACATTTGTTTTTTATATAATGCTTTAAGATTGCAAAGCAACTTACAAATTATCTCATTTTTATCTTCCCCAAAACTCCGGGAGGTAGGCTGTAGATGAAGAAAGAAGGTGCACAAAAGAACAGAGCCAAAGGTGGGTATAGCACCAAAGTCAATGAATAGGTTTAAACACTCATCAATTAGTTGGTACTTGACAGAAAGCAATGATGCACCTGGAATGTTACATTTAGAGTAACATAAATAGTGTTTTGAGTTCAGATTTGAACTCAGTTCTTTCTGACTCCAGGTCCAATGTTTTCTCTATCCTCTCTGCTTCCTAGCTGCCACTGAAACTATGATATATTTAGGAACAAGATATTAATTAAGTAGTACAGTAGAAAGAATGATAAATGTGAAAGCAGAAGAACTAGGTCAAAATTTTCAGTTCTACCTTTTACTACCTTCCCTGTGTAGTTATGGAGATGTCACTAAATCCCTATATACCTCAATTTTCTCATGTACAAAATGACAAGGTTGGCTTTGGCAACTCATATGTCTATGACCTAATAACTATAAAATGGGGCTGCATCAGGCATTTAGAGAAATAAGGTCCAGTAGAACATTATCATTCGCTTCAGCTGCAGAGTCCCTGCTATGATCTTGTTAATTCTTTGAATCCATTGCTTCAAGCTCTTTGATTGTAAACTAGCATCCCTAGAAATTCCACCCACCCCATCAAGTCAGCTCAGGAGCACCTTGAAGCAAGCAGCTCTTTCATTTTTAAGATGCTATTGTTTTTAAAATTGCCTCCATTAGAGAAGGAGTAATTGATAGACATCCCTGAGGGCAGTGGCTGGGAGAAACTGTCACAGGTAAAAGTAGGAAAGTACAAAAAAAATGCCAATGCATTTTCTGATGGATGGAACAGAGATAGAACTGAGCAGTAATGGCTAATGCCTCTAGTAAAGGGATGAAAAAAGAATCTCAAGCTAAGGCTACCATTAGAGAAAAACAACAATTACCCAAAAAAGAAAGGAAGAAAAATATTCATGAGATGCCCAATGTTGTGCATTTCATAAAGATATGGGAAAATAGATAAACAAATTAATCTTATTGCTATATCTCTGACATCAGGAATTGAAAAAAAGTAGTCAAATACCGGTCTTGTTATCTATTTCTCTCTTTAGTCACCTAATCTTTAATCTTTAATCATTCTTGGGAATAATTGTTCTGTACCGTGATAGAACTCCCACTCTGAGTAGATTAAGGAAGGAGGTGTACAAAGGAGCAAATCCAAACGTTGGCATATAACCAAAGTCAAAGAGTAGGTCTAAATACTAAACAGTTTGGTACCTTGAAAGAAAGTAATAAAGCCCCTGGAATGCTATGAAAATTTACCATTAAAAAAATACATACATATGTATATGGGGGTTGTGGGTGTGTGCATGTGTATTTACATACACATATGTATATACACCTGTATGTATACGTGTACATATGTGTGTATATGTATATATGTAAATACACATTTATAGATACACACAAGCATATACACAAAACATGTATATGCATGTATGTATGCATGAGTGTTTATGTGAGTTGTTTTAAAAAGTGATTGTTTCCTTTCTTCTACACTTGATAATTTTATTTTAAAAGTATGGAATTAATGTTTGCTGAAGTGCTCTTCTTAGTCTCTTGATGGACTGGTTAGAGGTAATTCTTGATCTTCTGGGGGTATGGGGGTGGGTGGGGGGATGAAAATAGGTGGATCAAGTTGTCAGGTAGACCTAAACCAAAAATAGAATAATGGGCACGTGCTGATCATACTATAAGTATCAGACTAGCTAATTTTCAAGAGTTTATGTCAAATGTGTTTCTTGTAAACAATATATTATAGGTTTCTATTTTTTTTTATCTACTCTGCTATTGGCTGATGTTACATGGAAGAGTTTATCCTGTTCACATTCACAATTATGATTACTAGCTCTGTATTTTCCTCCATCCTATTTTCTCCCCATATATACTTTTTTTTCTCTTTTTCTACCCTGTCCTTAGTGGTGTTTTTTTTTTTTGACCCACACCACCCATTATCTTATCTCTTGTCACCCCCCCCCCCCCTTTCTGGTACCTTTTTATCTTATTGTTTCTGCCCTCCCTTCTATCCAGCCCCTACTTTTCTTTCCTCTTTCTTCTCCTATTTTTTTTAAAAAGTTAGATAAATTTCTTTACCCAATTGAATGATTAAGTTATTCCTTCTTTGAGCAAAAACTGATGATATCCAGCTTCAGACCAATGCTCATTTCCCTCCCTTTTTTCCCTTGATTGTAATAGAACTTTTATACCTCTTTATTTCATCTAATTTTAACCATCATACCTCCCTTTTCCTCTTTTATTTTTACAATTCTTTTTCTACCCCTTAATGTCTTTTTCTTTGATGTCATCACGTCAAAGTACATTCACAACAAAATTCTCAGTTCATATGATACCTGCCTCTGTCTGCCCCAGTAACAGATACAGTTCTCAAGAGCTACAGATATCATTTTCCCATGTAGGGATATAAACAGCTTAACTTCTAAATAATACATATTTTCCCTGTTTAGCTTTTCTTGAGCCCTGTGTTCATAGATTAAACTTTTTGTTTAGTTCAGATTTTTTATTTGACCTGATTGATTGTTTTTTATTTCATTGAAGATTCATTGCCTCCCCTGAAAGATGATGCTCGGTTTATTGGGTAGTTAATTCTGGGTTGTAACTCCAGATCCTTTGTCTTCTGGAATATGATATTCCTAGCCCTTCAATCCCATATTGTAGAAGCTGCCAGATCCCCAATAATCCTGACTGCTGCTCTTTCATATTTAAATTGTTTTTGTCTGTAGACAAAAGATTATAGTTGAGATTATTGTTCTAGAATTTTGCAACAATGTTCCTGAGAATTTTCTTTGTAGGTCACCTTTCCATTAATTCTTTCAATAAGTTTTTTCAATGAGATTGTTTCAATTTCCCTCTCTGTTTCTAGAATATCAGGGCATTTTTCTTGATGTTATCTCTTGAAGAAGTTATCCAGTTGCATTTTTTGATCATGACCTTTAGATTAATAATTTTTAAATAGTCTCTTCTGTATCATTTTTTTAAAGGTCATCTGTTTTCTCAATGTGGCATTTTATATTTTCTTCCATTTATTCATTCTTTTTAATTTGACTGATTCTCGATGTCTTATAGAGTCATTAGATCCTATTTGCCTCATCATAGTTTTTAATCTGTGTTTTTGTTCAGTTAGCTTTTCTATCTCTTTTTTTTTTTCATTTGTTCCATTCTACTTTTGAAAGTATTGTTTTCTTCAGTGGATTTTTTTCTACATTTGGCCAATTGTGTTTTGTAAAGAATCGCCTATCTTTTCTAAGCTGTTGACTTTCTCTTGAATACCTTTTATTCTTTTTCTCAGTTTTATTTCTGCTTCTCTTATTTGCCTTTTAAAGTCTCTTATGAGCACTTCCAGGAAGCTTCTCTAGGCATGAACCAGTCTTTGAGGTTTCCTCTGTCTAATCTGTCCTCTTCTGAATTGGTGTTTTAGTTTCCCTGTCACCAGAGTAGTTTTCTATGGTCAGGGTTCCTTTCTGTTTCTTGCTCATTTTCTTTCCTTTTCTTTTGGCATTTCCTCCTTTTTTACTTTTAAAGTCAGGTTCTGCTCCTGATATAAACAGAGTGCTGTCTCAATTGTTCCTATGCAGCTCTAAACTTGGTTTTGGGCATAAGGGCCCTTTGTGTTTTCAGGGGACAGCTTTTATCTGCTCTTTCCAGAACATAGCCTGGTTTCCCAGAAATTGCCTTCTGACCTGGGACAGTAGACTGCTCTACTGGTTTGCCCCACCACCGAATCAGAATTGAGGGTCTCAGTTGCTGATCTGCTGTGATTAAGACTCTCTCACTGGTTTTCCTAAACTCTGTCCATGCTGGACTGACCATCCCTTTCACTCCAATGAGATTGCCCTTTCTTGAAGTTTTTCCAATCTATCTTGAGTTAGACAGTGTTTTCATTCCACCAGACTCTACTTAGAGGCTTGGTTTCATTTATTTGTGAGGGAAACTGGGAGAGCCTGGTTCATTCTGCCATCTTGGCTCCACCCCCAGAACTCCCCACAATAAGTCCATTTTAAAGCCACAAGTGGGTTTAATATCCAAATTCTTATAAGGAATAGTTGCATTGAGAAAGAAAGAAGAAAAGAAGGAAGGAAGGAAGAAAAAAGAAAGGAACAATAATGAGGGAAGGAGTAAAGGAAAAAAGAAATAAAGGAATAGGGAGGAATGAAAGAAGTGAAGGAATGAAGAGAATGAGGAAGGAATAAAATGAGGGAGAAAAGGAGGGAGAAAGGGAGGAAGGAAAAAGTGAAGGAAGGGAAAAAAGAAGGAAGGAAGGAAAGAAGGAAGAGAAGGAAAGAGGGAAGGCAGGAAGAAGTTAGAGAAGAGGGAAGGAAGGAAGGAGAAAATGAAGGAAAAGAGAAGGTAGGAATGAAGGAAAAAAAGAGGAAAGGAAGGAAGACTAAAGTTACACTTAACCTATTTCTAAGATAAAAGCCATATATTTCTAACTCCAATTTCAGGACTCTTGTCATTATTCCATATCTCACTATGGAGCTACTGACCTCTTATAGTAGAAGGTAATGCAGAGATAACTGTGGGAAATGATTTTCAAAAAGAGCTCTTCAAAACAAAACAAACACAAACACAACAAAGCCAGCTGGGTGGAACAGCAGATAGAAAACAAGGACTGAAGTCGAAAGGACCAGAGTTCAAATTTCATTTTAGACATTTCTATTTGACCCTGTTCAGGTCACTTAACTTTGGCATGCCAAAGTTTCTTCAACTATAAAATGGGGATAATAATAGCACTTACCTTCCAAGATTGCTGTGACGATCAAATGAGATAATTTAAAAGTGCTTAATATAGTGCCTGACACATATTACACACTACAGAAATATTAACTATTATTATTCTCATTATTACCTATTGGTCTGTATAATTTAGGTTGATCCTATGTATATTTGTAACTTTTTTGGTCTTTCAATAACTCTAGCCTTGAGGGCATGCCAATATTTATTAGGTTGGAAAAAAATAGGACTGACAAAATATGGCCAGACATGTAGGAAGAGAGACAGGATAGAAGTTTCAGGGAATTCATGAGAATAGAGAGATTCCAAGGAGAGAGGGGTCAGTATGACAGCAATTGCAAAATGTGTAAAGTAGCAGAAGATTGGGGAAAAAAAAAAGGCCATGAGTTTAACAATAGAGTATTGGAAACCATTTTTCTGTAGATTTGTCAGGTTGGAAATATGATTACAAAGGGATGAGAAAAGAATGGGAGCAAAACAAGTAGAATCAAGTGAAAGCTACATTTCTAGGAGTTTGCCTGTAAACCAGAGAAGAGATATAGAAAGTTAATTTAAGAGAATTGCAAGCTCTAGTTAAGTGGCTTTTATTTGTTTTGGTTGGTTTTTCTGAAAAGAGGTGCAGGACATCTATGCTTATCTAAATGCAGCAGGGAAAAATGGAATGGGAGTTTTGGAAAGACTGAAACAAGCCCTAGAAAGAATAAAGAATCGAAGTAGCTCATTCCCAAAAGGAACAAGATAAAATAATGAAAGTATCCACCTGGGTCACATATACCCACAATTCCCAATATTGTCATATAAGCCAAATCACAATATCCAGTGTCTTTTTTTCTTCAAGCTCTGGGTGCACAGACTCATGTTTAATTTTCTGGTAGATTGGAATAGCATAGGTTCTCCCTTTGAGCTACTTCTTACAGATCCCATATAGAAACAAAATCAAAGACTGAATCAGAACTTGAATTCTTCCATCTTTTATCTCCTTAAGGGATATGCCTAGTTTATAAATTCCAGGTTGAAAATGTCAATCTTAAGCAACTAGCAAAATCCCTTTTTTATAAAGTAAATTAAATAATATCACAAATGATGTCATGCTTTTTTCCTGCTTTTGCTCCTTGAGATTTTCTAGATGCTGGAATTCCCCATGAAGAAGAATATAACAATGTATGACATAAAATTATTGGTTTAGAAGGCAGGAGGAAAGGGTTCAAATTCATGAAGTAGTCTATCCATTTGGGGGAAAAATAATTGCAAACTATATTCTCTGAAATCACTGAGTCTATATTCTTTGATCAAGCAATACAGCTAACAAGGCATTCTGTAGAGTATAAGACCCACCTTATTTGGCACCTTCCAATTAAAAGCTTTTTCAAATAGTTCTCCCTTTCTATTTTCCACTCCATGCCACACAAAGAACTTAAATCCTTTACTAATCCAAGAAGTACTTAAAAAAAATCTTGATCTGAGTTTTATTGATGTTTTCCTTTTACATTATATAATTTACCAATTAGTCTTCTTTTGTGAAACATCTCTGATAAAGAACAATATTTAAATTTTTTTTTTTTAATAATACAGCTACTCAGCTGGATGGTACAGTGGATAGAGTGCTGGCCCTGAAGTTAGCAGGACCTGAGTTCAAATCCTGCCTCAGACACTTACTACTTCCTAGATACTTCCTAGCTGTCTGACCCTGGACAAGTCACTTAATCCCAATTTTATATATACATATATATATATATATATATATGTGTGTGTGTGTGTGTATGTGTGTGTGTGTGTGTGTGTGTGTGTGTGTATTTATAATAGTTACCTTTATAATTTTTTCATACCTCCAGTACTATCTGTCACTTCTATTAAAAAAATTAAAAGAAACCAACTTATCTCCAAGGATGTACTAGAACCCGTTTCAACCGGTGACAGATTGTTAAATTTTCAATGTGACAATTTATGACTCAAAAATCAGCAAAGACTACAAATCTGGGCTTGATTTGTTGTTCTTTTAATCATCTAGACTTAAAATGAAGGAAAAAAAGATTAATAAGGCAGACTAACCTTGATAGTGGGTTGATGTATATATTTTTCTATTTAGAATCACTTGTTAATCATTTACCAACACACTTCTGGTTCTCTCCTTCCCATCTACCTCACATCTTATTTGAGAGAAAAAAAAAAGAAAAATTTCTGGTAATAAATCACTCCAATGACTAAATACAAAAAAGCAACAACATACATACATATATACATATATATATATATATATATATATCAATGTGTGTGTATATATATATATATATATATATACATATATATATATATATATCACATGTATATTTTTGTATACACACCAGTATATTTTATAAAAATAATATATAACAAAAAATTTGTATCATCTATTCTCTGGAATCATGAATGGCAAGACCTTGCCTTTAAACTGAGGAAGAAGAAAGAAAGAGAATAAACATTTATATATAGCCTACTACATGTGCTTTTTACAAATATTATCTTATTTGATCCTTACAACTCTGAGAGATAGATAGGTGATATTTTCTCTCATTTACACTTGAAGAAAGTCAGGTTAACAAAAGTTAAATGACCTGCCCAGATTTATACAACTCTTAATGAATCTGAGGTCAAATTTGAACTAAGGGTGTCATGATCACAAGCCCTAGACTCTATTCACTGCATCACTAGCTTTCTGTTTTAAATGATCACATCAAATCTTTTTACAGAGTTATTTGCATATTCATCTTTCCTTGAACTAGATGGCAGTATCATAGACTCATAAATGGTAGGAACCTTAAGGGTTCAGTGCTCTTATTCACAAATAGAATTAAGGTTCACAGTGGCTCCGTGATTTTTCCATATTTGTACAGGTTATAAGTAAGTCTGAGTGAAATCTAGAACTCATTCTAATGGCCTCCACCACCTTTAATAAGGTCCTTGAACGCAGGGAATGTGTGTGATATATTCTATATCCCTCACACATAGTAGATACTTAATAAATGTTTATTGAGTTGAATCAAATATGTCAAATAGAATTAAGAGACTCTCAAAAAAAAAAAAACATACCACCAAAACCTAACTTAAAAAAGAGATGAAAAAAACAAAAACAAAAACAAAACACAAAATGAATTCTGGTAACATGCCAAAACTTCATCCCCTTTCACAGAAGAAGTATTTTAACGTTAAATTATCCATGAGATATTGATCTTTCTCCTCTATAGAAAAAGAGAACAAAGAGCCCATTTCTAACATAAAAAAAAATCCATGTTTACAAGGAAGATATCTATTATAAATGGTCAAAGGTGATCTTGGATATTTGATGAAATGATTTTCTTCTGCTCCTAATTGGATTTAAAATAAGCAACTTGCTCTATTAAAATGAACATGACACTGACAGGCAAAACAAAAATCCATTCTTTCATATGTCTCTCTCAAAAAAGCAATGAGGGAATTTACAAGTGTAATGATTTAAGCAGTCTTTTCTAATATTTTAGTACATAAATAATTATCACCAAATATAAATATGTGTATTAGTTAATCAATTTCTGTTGCTTTCATATCTATCCCTTTGTGTTATGTGAAGGATCAGTTGTATATCTTAGATGTAATTTCAGAGGAATTTTCTGATGGGTATATCAGGTATAGTGGGAGTTGTCAAGTAGGAAGGTATTAGTAGCCCCAGTGGTAGCAGAAATAGCAGAAGCAGTAGCAGTCACAGCAATCCCACAATGAGCAGTAGTTCACAATTTTATAGCACCTTAAAATTTATGAAAAGATGCCACCCTGAAATGGAGGTTAAAGAGAGTTCTTTGCTATTTTTTGGTACTTCTTTTGCTCAGTCATTTTCAGTAATGTGGGACTCATTGTGATCCCATTTGAAGTTTTCTTGGTAAAAATACTGGAGTGGTTTCATATTTGCCTTCTCCAGCTAATTTTACAGAAGAGAAAACTGAAGTAAACAGGGTTAAATAACACAGATAGTGGGTATCTGATAATCAGATTTGAACACAGAAAATGAGTCTTCCTGCCTCCAAGTCTAGCACTCTAATGTACTTCTATGATAATGCAAAATGTAAATACTGATCAAATATCACTAAAATCAACATCAAAAATCTGTGTTATGTTATGACATAACATTATATTATATAATGACAGGTGCATTGAAAAGGGGTTATAGGCCCTGGAAAAGTATTCAAACAAAATATATTCAATATAGGATAGGCTTTTTGTTAAAATGTATGAAGGTCTCATTGTTCAACAAATAATTGACATAATTTTCCCATCTCTCCAGTGACTCTCACCTTTACTCCAGGGATTGCCACAATCCCTCAAAAGTCAAATTTCCTCCTGCAGTTTAGGCTCCTAAAAAAAAAAAAAAAAAAAAAACAACACTATAGTTCCTAGGCAAGTGACTCCTGTCATTACACTGAGTTTTCTTTTTCATCTTAGAGCCTCATATTGATCTCCAGTTTTATAAGGAATCCATAAGGGATTGGACTTCACCTAGAAAAAACAAATGCTAAAGAAGCTACTCTTTTCTCATTAAAACTTTTCTTTCTGGAGAACTCATACAAAGAAGAGAGAGAAAAATGTTTAGTTTTGCCATATTCTCAAACCTTCACTACTTTTGGAATTGTACAGTCATATATACAATTTTCTTTTCCCCCAAAAGCTAGTACTTTAATGGAACTAGCTCTACCACCTCCCAGAATCTCCAGGAACTCAAATCAAACCAGGAGATACTCTCCTGACTTTGCTTTTATCTTATTAGCCCTTGGAGTCCTTTGCTTGAATTCATATTATGTCCACTAGATATAAATTAGTGTTCTGCCCTAGGCCCTTTTCTCTCCTCAAGGAGCCTGGGATTCAGAAACTCTCCATGATTTGGTCACATGATTCCCTTCTGTCCAGCTGCTATCTCCAGTAAAACAGTTTTATACAAAATTGTGATACTCTAGTCCTATCAAGTGCTGACATACTGAAGTGAATATGGATGATAGAATGAGAGCATGAAAGTATACATAGCTGTTCTATTATTCTTTTCAGCTCTATCAGGAGGTCACTTTACCCATAGAGGAGGGAATTCTACAATCACCTCTTTTTTTATTAGTCCAACAAAAAGGGTTACCTATTGCCCCTTCATTGATTCACAATAGCTAAAGTGAATCAACTCTTCACTAATGAGATTAAAAAAGTTATTTTCTACTGAGATATTACTGGACATGCTGGACTAGATGTTCTTTAATTTTCTTAATGTACATAGTGTTCATAGAAAAAGAAAAATTCCCAAACCAAGGCTAATCATCTTGTACATATATTGAATTGATCAGAGAAATCACCTGATAAGAGAAACTGAGTTATAGAGACTTTAAGTTCCTTGCCCATCCATCACATAGTTCTTAACTATTTGAACTGGTACTTAAATTCAAGAAAGAGATTGGTAATAGTTGAAAGAGTGCTGCATTTTGAGTCAAAAATTCTGAGTACTATATCAAGTCTCACTGCTTACTTGTAATGTGATCTTGTCAAGGCATTTAACTTCTCTGCATCTCAGGGTCCTTCTCTGTACAAAAGGGTTGAATGAGGAAATCGTTCAGGTCTCTTTGAGTCTAAATCAATGAGCATTAGGTATCTGTGATAAAGTCTTTGGATTTCAAGACCAAAAAGAAATGAAATGGATGAATATTTAGAAAAATATAAACTACTCATAGTGACAGAAAAGAAAATAGAATACCTCCCTATGGAAAAAAAAAATCCTCAGGACCAGATGACTTTACAAGTAAATTCTACCAACATTTAAATAACAATTAATTCTGATACTGTGAAAATATGTTTTAAAAATAGTTAAAGGAGTAGTTTAAACAAAATTTTTTATGACAAATCTTTTGGATAACTAAAGCAAAAGAGCAAAAACAGGAAAAGAAAACCATATTACAATTTCTCAAATGAAAATTGATGTAAATATTTAAATAAAATATTTTCAAGGTTATTATTACAGGATATCACAAAGATTATACATGTTGACCAGGTGGAATTTATACCAAAAATTGGCCATATCAGAACACAAACAACAAAATTCATATGGTTATCTCAACAGGAAAGCTTTTGACAAAATTCAACACCCATTGCTATTCACAACAGATAAAAGCATAGAAGTCAATGAAGCTTTTCTTAAAATTATAAATAGTATTTATTTAGAATCAAGTTCAAGCATTGTCTGTAAGATTCCCCAGTAAAATCAGAGATGAAGCAAGGTTTTCCATTATCACCTATATTATTTGATATTACACTAGAAATACCAGCTATAGTAATAAGACAAGAAGAAGAAATTAGATGTATAAAAATTGGCAACGAGGAAAGTATACTATCATCACTCATATATGACATGATTGGTACAGTTATCTGATTCAATCATTTGAGAAAACAATTTGGAACTGTGCCCAAAAGGCTACACAACTATACAAAAGGTATAAGCATTGGCAGAATAATACTACTTCTAAGTCTGTATCCCAAAGAGAAGAAAGAAAAGAGGAAACACCTATTTGTACAAAAATATTTATGGTGTTCTTTTTCTTTTTTTTTTTTTTAATTTTTTATTTAATAATTACATTATATTGACACTCGTTTCTGTTCCGATTTTTTTTTCCCCTCCCTCCCTCCACCCCCTCCCCTAGATGGCAAGCAGTCCTTTATATGTTGGATATGTTGCAGTATATCCTAGATACAATATATGTTTGCAGAACCGAACAGTTCTCTTGTTGCGTAGGGAGAATTGGATTCAGAAGGTATAAATAATCTGGGAAGAAAAACAAAAATGCAGATAGTTTACATTCGTTTCCCAGTGTTCTTTCTTTGGGTGTAGCTGCTTTTGTCCGTCATTTATCAATTGAAACTCAGGTCTCTTTGTCAAAGAAATCCACTTCCATCAAAATATGTCCTCATACAATATCGTTGTCGAAGTGTATAATGATCTCCTGGTTCTGCTCATTTCACTTAGCATCAGTTCATGTAAGTCTCGCCAGTCCTCTCTGTATTCATCCTGCTGGTCATTTCTTACAGAACAATAATATTCCATAACATTCATATACCACAATTTACCCAGCCATTCTCCAATTGATGGGCATTCATTCATTTTCCAGTTTCTAGCCACTACAAACAGGGCTGCTACAAACATTTTGGCACATACAGGTCCCTTTCCCTTCTTTAGTATTTCTTTGGGATATAAGCCCAATAGAAACACTGCTGGATCAAAGGGTATGCACAATTTGATAATTTTTTGGGCATAATTCCAGATTGCTCTCCAGAATGGTTGGATTCGTTCACAACTCCACCAACAATGCATTAGTGTCCCAGTTTTCCCGCATCCCCTCCAACATTCATCATTATTTTTTCCTGTCATCTTAGCCAATCTGACAGGTGTGTAGTGGTATCTCAGAGTTGTCTTAATTTGCATTTCTCTGATCAATAATGATTTGGAACACTCTTTCATATGAGTGGTAATAGTTTCAATCTCATCCTCTGAAAATTGTCTGTTCATATCCTTTGACCATTTATCAATTGGAGAATGGCTTGATTTCTTATAAATTTGAGTCAGTTCTCTATATATTTTGGAAATGAGGCCTTTATCAGAACCTTTAGCTGTGAAAATGTTTTCCCAGTTTGTTGCTTCCCTTCTAATCTTGTTTGCATTAGTTTTATTTGTACAAAGGCTTTTTAATTTGATGTAATCGAAATTTTCTATTCTGTGATCAGTAATGGTCTCTAGTTCATCTTTGGTCACAAATTTCTTTCTCCTCCACATGTCTCAGAGATAAACTATTCTATGTTCCTCTAATTTATTTATAATCTCGTTCTTTATGCCTAGGTCATAGACCCATTTTGATCTTATCTTGGTATATGGTGTTAAGTGTGGGTCCATGCCTAATTTCTGCCATACTAATTTCCAATTATCCCAGCAGTTTTTATCAAATAATGAATTCTTTTCCCAGAAGTTAGGGGTTTTGGGTTTGTCAAACACTAGATTGCTATAATTGACTATTCTGTCTTGTGAGCCTAGCCTTTTCCACTGATCCACTAATCTATTTCTTAGCCAATACCAAATGGTTTTGGTGACTGCTGCTTTATAATATAATTTTAGATCAGGTACAGCTAGGCCACCTTCATTTGATTTTCTTTTCATTAATTCCCTTGAGATTCTCGACTTTTTATTGTTCCATATGAATTTTGTTGTTATTTTTTCTAGATCAATAAAATATTTTCTTGGAAGTCTGATTGGTATAGCACTAAATAAATAGATTAGTTTAGGGAGTATTGTCATCTTTATTATGTTCGCTCGGCCGATCCAAGAGCACTTAATATTTTTCCAATTATTTAAGTCTGACTTTATTTGTGTGGAGACTTTTTTATAATTTTGCTCATATAATTCCTGACTTTCCTTTGGTAGATAGATTCCCAAATATTTTATGGTATCAACAGTTATTCTGAATGGAATTTCTCTTTGTATCTCTTGCTGTTGGGTTTTGTTGGTGATGTATAAAAATGCTGAGGATTTATGGGGATTTATTTTGTAGCCAGCTACTTTGCTAAAATTATGAATTATTTCCAATAGCTTTTTGGTAGAATCTCTGGGGTTCTCTAGGTATACCATCATATCATCTGCAAAGAGTGATAGTTTGGTTTCCTCGTTGCCTACTCTAATTCCTTTTATATCTTTCTCGACTCTTATTGCCGAGGCTAGTGTTTCTAATACAATATTAAATAATAATGGTGATAGTGGGCAACCTTGCTTCACTCCAGATCTTACTGGGAAAGGTTCCAGTTTTTCCCCATTGCATATGATGCTTACTGATGGTTTTAAATATATGCTCCTGACTATTTTAAGGAAAAGTCCATTTATTCCTATGCTCTCAAGTGTTTTTATTAGGAATGGATGTTGGATTTTATCAAATGCTTTTTCTGCATCTATTGAGATGATCATGTGGTTTTTGTTTGTTTGGTTATTGATATAGTCAATTATGCTAATAGTTTTCCTAATATTGAACCAGCCCTGCATTCCTGGTATAAATCCTACTTGGTCATAGTGTATTATCCTGGTGACAATTTTCTGTAATCTTTTTGCTAATATTTTATTTAAGATTTTAGCATCAATATTCATTAGGGAGATTGGTCTATAATTTTCTTTCTCTGTTTTCAGCCTACCTGGTTTAGGTATCAGTACCATATCTGTGTCATAAAAGGAGTTTGGTAGGACTCCTTCAATCCCTATTTTTTCAAATAGTTTATATAACATTGGAGTTAATTGTTCTTTAAATGTTTGGTAGAATTCACATGTAAATCCATCTGGTCCTGGGGATTTTTTCTTAGGGAGTTGATTGATAGTTTGTTCTATTTCTTTTTCTGAGATGGGACTGTTTAGGATATTTACTTCTTCCTCTGTTAGTTTGGGCAAGCTGTATTTTTGGAGGTATTTTTCTATTTCGTTTAAGTTGTCGAATTTATTGGCATAAAGTTGGGCAAAGTAACTCCTAATTATTGCTCTAATTTCCTCTTCGTTAGTGGTGAGTTCTCCCTTTTCATTTTTAAGACTAACAATTTGATTTTCCTCTTTCCTTTTTTTAATCAGATTTACTAAGGGTTTGTCTATTTTGTTGGTTTTTTCATAGAACCAACTCTTAGTTTTATTAATCAATTCAATAGTTTTTTTTACTTTCAATTTTATTGATCTCACCTTTTACTTTTAGAATTTCAAGTTTAGTGTTTGACTGGGGGTTTTTAATTTGTTCCTTTTCTAGCATTTTTAATTGCAAACCCAATTCATTGACCTTCTCTTTCTCTATTTTATACAAATAGGCCTCTAGAGATATGAAATTTCCCCTTATTACCGCTTTGGCTGCATCCCATACATTTTGGTATGATGTCTCATTATTATCGTTTTCTTGGGTGAAGTTATTAATTATGTCTATGATTTGCTGTTTCACCCAATCATTCTTTAGTATGAGATTATTTAGTTTCCAATTATTTTTTGGTCTACTTCCCCCTGCTTTTTTGTTGAATGTAATTTTCATTGCATCGTGGTCTGAAAAGGATGCATTTACTATTTCTGCCTTACTACATTTGAGTTTGAGGTTTTTATGTCCTAATATATGGTCAATTTTTGTATAGGTTCCATGAACTGCTGAAAAGAAAGTGTATTCCTTTCTGTCTCCATTACATTTTCTCCAGAGATCTATCATATCTAACTTTTCTAGTATTCTATTTACCTCTTTGACTTCTTTCTTATTTATTTTGTGGTTTGATTTATCTAATTCTGAGAGTGCAAGGTTAAGATCTCCCACTATTATAGTTTTACTGTCTATTTCTTCTTGCAGCTCTCTTAGTTTCTCTTTTAAGAATTTAGATGCTACCCCACTTGGTGCATATATGTTTAATATAGATAGTGCTTCATTATCCATGCTACCCTTTAGCAAGATATAGTGTCCTTCCTTATCTCTTTTAATTAGGTCAATTTTTGCTTTAGCTTGATCTGAGATCAGGATGGCTACCCCTGCTTTTTTGACTTCACCTGAAGCATAGTAGATTTTGCTCCAACCTTTTACCTTTAACCTGCATGTATCTCCCCGCTTCAGGTGTGTTTCCTGTAAGCAACATATTGTAGGATTCTGGCTTTTAATCCATTCTGCTAACCGCTTCCTCTTTATGGGGGAGTTTACCCCGTTCACGTTTATGGTTAGAATGACCAATTCTGTATTACTTGCCATCTTGTTAACTCCGGTTTATGCTTTCCTCCCTTCTTTCCCCTTTCCCCCCCTTCCAAGTATTAAGCTTGTGAGCACCCCTTGCTTCTCACAGCCCTCCCTTTTTAGTATCCCTCCCCCCGCCTTAGAGTTCCTCCCCCTATCTTACCCCTTTCCCTCCCAGTTCCCGTATTCCCTTCTGCTTAGCTTATTCCTTCCCTTTCCACTTTTCCCTTCTCACTTTTCAATGAGATGGGAGAAGTTTCACCATATATTGAATATGTCTTAAGATTTTTCACTTAAAGCCAATTCTGAAGGCAGTAAGATACCCACTATATTCATCCCCCTCCATTCTTTCTCTCAGATATAATAGGTTTCCTATGCCTCTTCATGAAATGTACTACCCCCACTTTACCCTTTTTCTGGTACAATGTCCTTTCCACATCAATTTCTAGAACAAGGTATACATGTATTCTTTATACATCTATATAGTCAAAATATAGTTCCCAAGATTAATCTTTACCTTTTTAGATTTCTCTTGAGTTCTATATTTGTAGATCAAACTTTTTGTTAAGTTCTGGTTTTTTCATCAGAAATAGATGAAATTCGCTTACTTCGTTGAATGTCCATCTTCTTCCCTGGAAAAAGATGCTCATTCTCGCTGGGTAAGTTATTTTTGGTTGCATACCAAGTTCCTTAGCCTTTCGGAATATCATATTCCAGGCCCTTCGATCTTTTAATGTGGATGCTGCCAGATCCTGGGTGATCCTTATTGTGGCTCCTTGATACTTGAATTGAGTTTTTCTAGCCGCTTGCAATATTTTTTCTTTCATCTGAGGGTTCTGGCATTTGGCCACTATATTCCTTGGTGTTTTGATTTTAGGATCCCTTTCAGTGGGTGATCGATGAATCCTTTCAATGTTTATTTTTTCCTCTGTTCCTATGACTTCTGGGCAGTTCTCTTTGATAATTTCCTGGAAAATAGTGTCCAGGCTCTTTTTTTCATCATGTTTTTCTGGGAGTCCAATGATTCTCAGATTGTCTCTCCTGGATCTGTTTTCCAGGTCTGTTGTCTTCCCCAGAAGGTATTTCACATTTTTCTCCATTGTTTGATTTTTTTGGATTTGCTTGACTGATTCTTCTTGTCTCCTCGAGTCATTCAATTCCACTTGTTCAATTCTGATTTTCAGTGAAGTATTCTCTTCACTCACTTTTTTAAAATCTTTTTCTAATTGTCCAATTGAGTTCTTTTGTTCTGTGGAATTTTTTTCCATTTCGCCAATTTTGTTTTTTAGAGAGCTGTTTTCTGTTTCCAGTTCACTAATCCTATTTTTCAAGGATTTTACTTCTTTATCCACTCTCTCTTTAACTGACTTCTCCAGGCTCTTTTCCCATTTTTCTTCTAGCTCCCTTGTGAGAGCCTTTTTAATCACTTCTATGAGGTTCATCTGTGCTGAGGAACAGACGATCTCCTCCTTTGGGGAATCACCTGGGGACTGCCTGTTTTTAGTCTCCTCAGGATTTAGAGTCTGCTCTCTATCTGTATAGAAGCTGTCAAGGGTTAAAGTCCTCTTCAGCTTCTTGCTCATTCTGTCTATTAATCAGAGACAAACTACCAAAGAAAAATAGAAAAAACTGGAGTCTTTCTTTGGGGGGGGGTGGGGGCTGGGTGTGTTATCGAGCTTCCTCTACAGACTGCAGGGGGCAGCAGTGAGGCACTAGCAGGACTGTGCTGCGCCTGCGCTCTGAGATCCCAAAGCGTGCTGAGTCACTGAGGGGGGGGAAGAGGGGGGCGGCCAGGTCCTGAGAGACTCCAGCTGTTTGGGGTTGTGTTCTTCAACCCCGGTGTTTTTAGCTTCTCTGCTGGGCTGTTGACTTGCTGCCGGAGCAAAGTCTCCACACCTGTAGCGAAGCTCTCCCCGCAGAGACGGCTACGATCACTCTCCACCCCCTCTCCAGTCTGCTCCTGTGCCCTCACTGCCGCTGCCCGCCGCCTGCGCCCGATCTAAAACCGCCCCAGCCCTCCAGTAAAGACAGACCTTTCTTGGCGGATCTCAAGGATGGCTTCTCTTGGTAACTATTTGTGGGTTTTTTTCAGTCAAGCATTGATTCAGAGGCTTGTAATGAAATGGATAGTGAGAGAAAGCGTGGAGCTTATGCAGCTGTGAGCCTCCTCTCCGCCATCTTAACCGGAAGTCCATGGTGTTCTTTTTCTAATGGCAAAAAAAATAGAAATCAAGGGAAGGTCAATCAAATGAAGAGTAGCTGAACTATAATATGTGATTGTAATGGAATATTGTTGCACAAAAAGAAATGATGAGTAGGATGTTTCAGAAAAATTTGGGAAGATTTACATATCCAAGTCAAAGTAAAGTGAGCAGCATCAGGAAAACAATGTACACAATAACAGCAATATTGTAGTATGTATCTACTGTGAAAAATTTAATTATTCTAATTAATACAATGATCTAAGACAATTCCAAAGTGTTAATGATTTTTTTAAAATGTTATTCTTTTTCCACAGAGTAACTGGTGAATTCTGAGTACAAATTTAATTATACTTTTTACAATTACTTTATTTTTCTTGCCTTTTTTATATGATGTGGAAATATGTTCTGCATGACCTCACATATATAATTGATAGCATACTGCTCACCTTCTCAGTGGGAAGGACTGAAAGGAAGGAAAAAATTGGAATTCATAATTTTATATTATATTTAAATAAATAATAAATGTGTCTTATACATATATAACACATTACACCTATGATGGTTTAACATACAGCCCAATATAGTATTGGACCTAGTTTGCTTTCTAAAACTTAAATATAATAGAGTTTTTTTTAAGATCTTAGTGATTAATAAATTAATTGAAATACAAATTACCCTCTATGTTAGGGACAGTGAGAGATATTGAAGAAATATCAGATATGTGTTTTACCCTCCAAGTGGGAGGTGGGAATAAAAATATCATATTTGTAAGCTATTTTATTGGCATCACAAAGCAATATATGACTAAATGTCTTTATGAGTGACCCAGATACTCTAGTTCATATGGGAAAAGATCATGGAGCAGTCATAAGTGATTGAAAGGGAATGCAGCTTTCAGCTGGAGCTGGAAAGTTGTATAGAATTTGGATAAGTGACATTGAAAGGAAAGGGCATTTTAGGGGAAAAAAAGCAATTTAAGAGCAAAGGAGTGAAGAAGAGAATGCTGATGTCATATTTAAAGAACAATGAGAGATGGATCTAGCTTGTGCATAATCCCAGCCTCCAAATTGTAAAATATTTCAAAGGCCATCTATTTCAAAAGATTACAAAAATCTTCTAAACTGTAACCCTAGCAAATAGCTATCTTACCATCACAGCATCATTTTAAGACTTCTAGGGAGGAATATTCCTCTCCCTCTGGAAGGAGGAGCCCATTCTGCATTTGGGCAGTTCTAATGTTTAGAAGCTTTTCTTTACATCAAACCTAATGTACGTCTATCTATAAATTCTTCATTTTACTCCTGATTCTGCCTTCTGGGGCTAATTAAAACAAGTTTATTCCTTCCTTCACATAACAGCCCATCAAATATTTGAAGACAGCTATCATATTCCCCTAGCTCTTTTCTCTTCCAGGTTAAACATCCACAGTCATTCAAATGATCCTCACATGATATCTGATATCTCAAGGCCCCTTACTATTTTGGTTTCCATCCTTTAAAACATTTCCAGATGATTTTTAAAATGTAACTTCTAGGATTTTCCATTTAAATCATCAAATTTTGTTCAGAGATAATTTTGCCTGGATGTTTTATACTTATTCTCCAGTGTGCTAATATATTTCGAAAAAGAAATTAATGGTAAATGAGGTTGCCTCTATAGATTGGATCCAGATTATGTAAGGTCTTGAAACCTAGGCAGAAGAATTGAAATTTGACGTGGCAATGGAATGAGGCATTAAAGTTTTTTGATCTGCACAGCATGATGAGAGTTATACTTAGGAAAGAATAAGCAAGCAATAGTTACAACACTTCCTAGAAGACGAAAAGGAATAGCAGTTCACATTTACAGAGCATCTTAAGGTTTACAAAGTGTTAGCTCCTGCTGCTCCTTTTCCTTCTGTAGTTCTGCCCATAGAGAATGCAGAACAAAGTGTATACTTTAAAATCCAAACATTTGGTGCCCTTTTATTCATCTGTGGAGGGAGAGTTGGTATGCATGCCCCAGAGCCAACTTACCTTGGTCACCCCATAAGAAAAAAGCAGAGTTCCCTAGTTTTCTGCTCCTCTAATTTATTTTATTCTCATCTTCCTCACAGGGTACAATTCTTCACAAAAATGCAACTTCGAACTGATCAGTAAGAGCCATCTATTATATTATTCTTAAGGTTAAGCTTCCAAACAAAAGATAGGCAACATTAATAGTGAATATATATTGCTTACTTATCTCTTACCTTACTTTTATCTGCTTTAATCTAAAGCAATTATCTCTTCTCATTCTTCTGAAATTATATATCTAATCCCATCTAAATCCTTTTTTTTAATTTATAAAAAGGCCTTCTTTTATCCTTAAAAACACAAGCTCTACGTTCTATCGATGAGATGCTTAATTGAAATATTATCTAATTTTTCAAAAAAAGAAACTAAGAATCAAGAGTTGGGGCACAGTGATATAGAGTTGGAGTTGTACTATGAACTTTCATCTCTTCTGATTCCAAGTCTAATGTTCTTTAATTTACCACAAAATTAATCTGTTATAATTTGTTATCTTTGTAATAAAAAGGTAAGGCTTTCCTTGTTAGGAAATGAGCTATTTAGGGTCTGAACCAATAAAAATGGAAATGGAAGTCCATTTCAATTTGTAAGAAACTCAAGACAAAACAAAGCTGTCTTTATCTTTGCATAGTACCTATAGATGTCCCTTACACAAACAGTAGTAGATATTTATTAAATATTTGTTGAATGAATTATTCAAAATTATTTAATTCATGGGAGAATATAGTTTATCAAGAAGGATATTCCAAAATGAATCTAATATTTCTACACTGGGTGATAGGTAGCATGTTGGTACTGTTGTCAGAAATGGAGAAGTTGACAGAGAAGGATCATTGGATGGAGAAGAAAATAAATTTCACTTAAGACATGTTTGGCTAAGGATATTCAGATAAAATTTCAATCAGTGATTAGATATTTAAAAACTACAATACAATTAGGAATAAAAAATTCAAGAAGATAGATCTAAAAGTTAGCAACACAGAATTGAAGCCATGAAAACTAAAGAGATTTCTGAAGGACAGTTTGCTGGAGAAAAAAGAGAAAAGGAGTTGTCTTAAATCATAAAAATAATCAAAAAAATTCAAAAAATATTCAAAACAAAAAACTCAAAAATATTCAAAAAGAGAGAATAGAAAGAAATGAGAGGCAAAAGAATGAAGAAAAGATTAAGAAAAAAAACTTAAGAGATAAGAATAGCTAGAGAATGGGAATTTCAGAGAAGCCAACAAAGGGAAAAAGGTGGAAGATAGAGATGAATGATGATTCAAATGAAACAGTGAAGTTGAGTAGAATCAGAAATGGATTTAACAAAAAAAAAATAAGCACCAAAGAACAGTTACCCATATAAACAATAGAGGCATTTTATTAGATGTTACTGATGAACAAAAAGCAAATAATGGAGTGTATTATAGTTCCATTGATATAAATTTTGAGTGTGTGTTAGCAGGTTGAATCCTGTGTATTTTTTAATTTTGTAGTTATTTTGAATTGTTTCTTATTTCTTTTTTATTCTACATGTAGAACAGTTGATAAGCTTTTTATGAATTTATTTTATATTCTGCTACTTAATCAAAAAAGTAATTATATTGATTAATGTTTTCATTGAATCTCCAGGATTCTTTATTTAAAACTTCATGTCATCTACAAATGGCTAATTTTATCTCCTCTTTACCTATAATTATTCTCTAGAGTGCTGCCTTGTACTCTGTGTGTCAATGATGAAACATAGAGATAAAAATCATAAAAGTTAGAGAGTGAGAAAACAGAATTTGAAGCCTCTGAGGATGAATGCTGTGGGTAAAAACTCATGTTCAAATTATCTATGAGACTTTTGAAATTAAGTGAAAGTTTGGTATTGACCACATTGATAGAGATGTAGGATGGTATGTTTGTATTGCATGACTAAAAGTAGACAAAGCTTGGTAGTTCAATGGTCTAGAAGAGACATTGAAAAGAGCTAGACAAAAGATGAGAAGAATAGATATAAGATCAATGGGGAAATATAAAGGGAGATTTCTGTTAGAACAAAGTAGCAAAAAAAAGGTAATAACGAGTCTTAGGACAAAGGGCAATTTAACCATAGTAGAATCATTAAAAGAAAAAAGTAGCATGAGAAAAATAAGGGTTTGATTATTATGAAGGTAGATTAAGAGGTATATTGTCAGAGAATGAAACTAGAGATTGAAAGGAAACAAATTAGGAAGAATGGAAGAACACATAGTAGAGGAGTATCCAGTTTCTCTTGTAGCCTGAAATGAGCTGATGGATGAAACAGGCACACTAAAAAGAAGAGACATAGGAAAGGCTTGAGACGAATATATGAATAAATAGAAATGAATCACACAGACTGGAAAACACATAGATATAATGGGTTTGATCACAATATTTCAAATTTCATCAGCTATTTAATAAGAGTATTGTAGATGAGGAACATCATTAGATCAAATTATATTCAAACTCCCTACAAACTCAAAGATTCTATGATACTTGAAGTTATTGATGAAACATCTAAAATCACTATGAAATTATATCTATTTTTAAAATTAGATAATTTATCCAACATATTCTTAATCAAATTAAGTCTACAAATATGACTGGAATATATACTATTATTTTTCAGAAGTGGTCACAAGAAGATGTTTTCATGAATTAGAGAATGGCATACAAACTAAGAAATTCAGAACTCTCTGATAGTTGATCACTTCATCAAAGACCTCATATTAATTCTTTTGGGTTACTAAGACAAGAGGAATAACAATAAAAACATACTTCAAAAGAGCTGGATTTGAGTATGCTATAAATGTTACAAAGGATAGAAGGTTATACTTGAGACAGAAAGAACTTAGTTCAAACGCTGTCCCTATCACCTACTATGTGGCACATAACCTTTGTTTGCCTCAATTTTCTCAGCTCTAAAATGATAACAACAGTAATTATTTCAAAGGGTTGTTGTGACAATCAAATGAGATAAATACATGCAAAACACTTGACAAATCTTAAAGCACTAGTGCATTAGTTTTTTTTCTTTTTTTCTTTTATTATTATTATTATTATTATTATAGCTTTTTATTGACAAAAGATGCACATGGATAATTTTTCAACAATGGCCCTTGAAAAAACTTCTGTTCCAACTTTTCCCCTCCTTCCCTTCATCCCTCCCCTAGATGGCAGGCTGTCCCATACATGTTAAACATATTAAAGTACGTGTTAAATACAATATATGTGTTCATAAATATGTAAATACACAGTTATCTTGTTTCACAAGAAAAATCAGATTTAGAAAGAAGGTAAAAATAACCTGGGAAGAAAAACAAAAATGCAAGCAAACAACATCATAAAGAGAGCAAATGTTTTTTTGGGGTCTACATTCATTTCCCAGTGTTCTTTCACTATGTGTAGCTGGTTCTGTTCATCACTGATCAATTGGTTTGGGAGTCAATGCTTAGGTGTTGTAACGATTAGACATGGGAATAGGATAATAATAGGTAGGGTGGAAATGCCTATGATAGTAGGGCAGATGAAAAGGGCAAATACATTTTTGTTCATCTTTTCTCTCAAGAGAATGGAATTTTGGCAGTTTGAGAATTTCTTCTGGATCCTTTCATTATGGTAGATAGCCACTTCCATCAGAATTGATCATTATATAGTACTGTTGTTGAAGTGTATAGTGATCTGGTTCTGCTCATTTCACTTAGCATCACTTCATGTAAGTCTCTCCAAGCCTCTCTGTATTCATCCTGCTGGTCATTTCTTACAGAACAATAAATTTCCATAACATTCATATACCACAATTTATTCATCAATTCTCCAATTGATGGGCATGCACTCAGTTTCCAGTTTCTAGCCACTACGAAAAGGGCTGCCACAAACATTTTTTATAACATTAGTTATTATAATAGCTACTATCTGTGTGATCTTGGGCAAATAACTTTCTTCTCCACATCTTAGTTTCCTCAATGAGAAAATAAGTAAAATGGAAAACAAGTAAATACACATCTTGTGCTCCAAATATGCTCCCAGATCCAAATTCATAAGACTATGAGCCTATTTAAATGGTGTCCTTCTAGCCTGAAAAGTGGGGGAAAAATAGATTCTGTCTCTCTCTCTCTCCCTCCCTCCTTTCTCTCTCCCTCTCTCTCTCCCTCCTCCCGATGTACTCTGCCCAATGTACATTTTGTCATTGGGCATTGTTTTATTCTCTTAAGATTGTCCTGTTTCTTTTTCTCCTTTAATTTCTTCAGAATTGAGGCCAGGGTCACCCACATCAGTAAGGATTTATTATATTGACATCTTTTTATTTTTATTCCTAACTTCTTATTTTAGTGCCTTCATCTGTTTTTTTTCCTAACGGTCAGCACATCCTTTGTCCTTGGCATGTAGGTATTTTCTGGGACTTTTCCAATCTCTAATCACAAAGCAAACAAGACTCCAGTAGCACAGAAGTGGATTATTTAGGGCTAGGGAACTCTAGCATGCTAGTTCTTTCCACTTCAGCTGATTATTTAAGTCCAATATACCCTTGAGGAAAGGAAGATAGCCACAAAAGTGACTACACCAAGAGGGCTGCTGACCAAGACTCTACTTTCTCTGAGAGAATTCTTGCTGCTACCCCTGAGTGGTTTCTGTGCCTTCCAGAAAACTTTTAAATGTTTTTAATTCCTCAGGCAAATCAGAGGGCTAAGACATGAAGGTAAATTTTAACCTGGCATATGAATTTGTAGTAGCCCCATATCCTTTTTTTCAGGTTATTTTTAGAGTACAATTTAACTTTAATATTCTACTAGATATATGTGCATATCATAATTCATCAAAACCTGACCTCTTTATGTGAGTCTTTTCCAGGATCTCTCATAAATTCATTTTGAGGAGGATGGGAGGGAACAATGTTTGTGTATGGAAGGGACTTTCTTGATTTCTCATAAGATTGTGGAGATAAAAACTGAGTAGTCTGGCTGACTATTGGTGGCCCCTTACCAGCTATATCTTTCCCTCTTCTCTCTCCCTTCTCTGATGTCAAACTACACATCTCTTCTACAAAATTCCTCATGTAATATATAACCCACTGGTAACTAAATTCTCTGGTATTATATCACTCACATTAAATAAAACATTAATAGAAAGAAATTAGTGTTGAAAAGATGCATTCTTTTATCAAAGAAGAAACATGAGAAAATATCTCCCTCTAGTCTTTGCAGATGAGGGTAACCATGGGTTGTTAAAATATGTGTATTGGTGCACACACACAGAAGCTAAGAAGACTGAATTCAAATCCTGCCTCAGACTGGCTAGCTGTGTAATCTCGGCAAGTCAATTAACCTTTCCTGGTCTCAGTTTTAATGTTTGCAAAATGGAAATAACAGTAGCACCTACCTCACATGATTCTTACAAGGATCTAACAGGATTATACACACACACACACACACACACACACACACACACATATACACACACTTTGCACACTATAACATACTGTGTAAACGTTGGCTATTATTATCCTGTATTTTGCTTGTTTTCTCTTCTTTATTCTTTGTTATAAGTTCTCTGGGAGAGGGAGGGAAGAGATGCATATTGGAAAATGTGAAAACAAAACATATGATAAATTTCTTTAAATCATTGGGACTTTATTTCAGGGAGAAGCGCAGGATTGTTAAAAAAAAAATGAGTCCAACCCAATCTCCTCATATTATCCAATTCCTGGCCTATCTCTTTGTCAATTTGTTGTATCTGAACCAGAGAGATGCCCTGAAAGATAAGCTCCATAAGCTGTCCATCTAAATGAATGTCATCTAATTATCTCAATTTTCTGTTAGTAAAGGATAATTTGGGATTTTTCATGCCAAGAACTGATGAGAATGCTGTATGTGACACATGGCCAAGCACATGGTTCAGAGAAAAGTATTTAAAGAGGGGGAATCTCGTTTCTTTTATAGACCTTGAAATGTGAGTGGCTATTACTTGCCAAAATGTATCCTTAGCTTTCCTTACTTCAATGGTCCTAATGATTCCTACTCAGGAATTGAGCATTGAAGCCCTTATTAGTCAAGTAATAGACTATAGTTTTCAAGCTTTGTAAAAACATGACTACAGAAAATGACTTACACAAATTACATTCTTTTCCTAATTTAAAATAGAAAACTAGGACATATTTCTTATTTTTAAAAGAAAAGACAAGAATGATTTTAGTATGCTTAGCTGCAGTTTTTCTTCTATCATAAAAGATGTCAGGAAAAGCATTTTTTAATGTTTTCCATTTGATACAATATAAGATGGAGGCATATTAGCTCCAAATTTATGTTCTTCTTTACTGTACATGTCACCATTGTATGGCAGATTATTTCACATACACACAAAATGCAGAATATCACTTGCTGTTAGCAGAAAATGTATAGCAGACAGATCTTTAAAAAAAAATTGTCAAGAATGATGAAATATTATTAGTAAGAACCTATATTTGGTTCTCCATCAGGTATGAAAAGAAGCCTGTGCAATGTTTCAGATCAATGTTCACACCCATTCAAGTTTTTAGAATTTTGGCCTCTGTATTCTGTCCTAGGAAAAATTTGAACCTTAGGATTTAGCTGTGGAAAAGTCACTGAATCTAAATTTGAATCCTTTCACTGCAAGTTACTATATGTGTGGTCTTGGGCATAAAACAACATTTCTGGGATTCCACTATTTGTGTTTGTTTTTCCTTTCTCCTTTATTATTAGGTTACATTTAAACATTTTTTGCTATTAAATGAATTTAACATTTATCCACAAACACTCAGAGAAAATGACAAAGATGATTTCATTTTAAACTTTGATCTCCTGCTTCTGTTTTTCAATAATTGTAATATCTTCTTCTTTAAAGACCTTTCCAGATCTAAATCTATTCCCCAAAATAGCAGATAAAAGTCTATAGATTGTTGTCTCGGGACCCCATTTAGGGCATATCATCATCATCATCATCATCATCATCATTTAGTTCTATGAAACAGTTAAATAAAACTAACATATCTATGCTTTAAAAGCTAGTGATTTTTATATGCTAATAACACTCTATAGTGGCATAGAATTTACAACTTATTTGAATATTTTCATATATATTATCTAATTGCATTTTATTCTCAAAATTAATTTTTTGTTTGTTTATTTTACTATGCATTCCCCAGAAATTGATTCCTATCTACCAGACTCTTTGCTATGTGTTCGCATCTCTACTTTTCTGGATAGAGAAAACTAACCCTTCACTTGAAACCCAATGGTTTTATCTTGTGATCACTTTCTTTTGCATACTTCACAAAGCTATCTCTATTCTTGTAGTGTTAATAGGAAGTTTTGAATATTGGGAAGTCTCATTTGTTAATCCTTCTTTACCAATTCATTTTGGCCCCATCTATACATTTTATAGTCTCAGAAAGTTGCTTAATATAGACCTTAAGCCATTTTCTTAGGATTGCATAGCTAATACTTGACAGAAGACTCATTTGTCAACTTTGAGGCCACCTTTATGTCACAGTGCCTTGATATGATCAACTCACAAATGAATTCTCATGCCTATAATTTTATGCAATATATTGCATAGATATAGATGCAAAATAATTTTATAGACCATCTCCAGCTTGGGATGGAATGTTTGTGGGACATTGCTAGTTAATGATATTCATCCTACTCATATCTATACTAACTCTTCTTGCAAATTTACATTTGTTAGCCAAAGGGCCAGCCTCTATATTTCTGAAGAACCTTGGAACACCAAGTATATAGCTCTCTGCTTTCATTTTGTTTTAGACACTTTGATAAATCTCTGAGTTACCTACTCAAGAGGAATCTTATTTGATCTTTATAGTGAACTTCTGTGAACAGATATGGTTATTCATGTTGTACAGATCAAGTCTAGAGAGATTAAATGACTCACCCACATAGATGTAACTACCTGATAACAAAGTCTGGATGAGTACACAGGCTACTTAGTTACTACCAATTCAGTACTATCAATTACAAGCATGCAATGTATTATTTATGTGGATCAAGTTTCAAACAACAAACTCCACAAGTGACCAAGAGAAAGACCTTCAAGTAGCACAATACTATTCTGTACTCACCAGAAAAAGCAAGAGAAAATGGAATATATTCAGAAAGTCAAAGAATCTCTGGATAAAATACAAAGTGACCTGATTTGCAAATCTGAACTTTACTCATAATACTAAAAAAAAAAAAATAGAACTTTAATTAGGAAGAACTTTGTCAAATTGAGGGTTTTAGGGCTCCATCCAAGCCTACAGCATGAGAAAATGACATTGTCAAATAAGTGAATCACCTTGGCAATTGAAAGGAAAACCATTTGGAGTAGAAAAAGATTTTGAATCAGGGAGACCAAACAGAAGACTAGAGGGTAATAAGAGCCTCCAACAGAGTGGTGACCCCCATATGATTTAGAGAAGAGGATAATAAATTTCATGATTAAGAAATCATTAGTATCAATTCTGATGGACGTGGCGCTTTTCAACACTGAGGTGATTCAGGTCAGTTCTAATGGTCTTGTGAGGAAGAGAGTCATCTGCACCCAGAGAGAGGACTGTGGGAACTGAGTGTGAGATCACAGCATAATATTTTTACTTTTTTGTTGTTGTTTGCCTACATTTTGTTATCTTTCTCATTTTTTTTCCTTTTTGATCTGATTTTTCTTATGCAGCATAATAAATGTGGAAATATGTAGAGAAGAATTGCACATGTTTAACATATATTGGATTGTTTACTGTCTAGGAGAGGAAGTAGAGGAAGAGAAAGAGAAAAAATTGGAACACAGATTTTGTAAGGATGAATGTTGAAAATTATCTATGCATATATTTTGAAAATAAAAAGCTTAAAAAAAAACAAAAAATAAATTATTAGTAACTTAAATGACTGACCAAAGGATATGAACAAATGCTTCTACAAATTACAAATTATAAAGGAACACTCTTGTCCCAAAGAGTAACATCAAATGGTAACCTGCCCAAAAATAATTTAAAGAGTCAATCAATGAAGGAGGAAGTCTGGTAGTTCTAGAATCCTGTTATTTTTGTTGTTGTTATTGTTATTGTTGTTCTTCTTGTTCTTATTCTTTGTCCTTCATTCTCTAAGAAAACCATGGCATCATCAAAGTGATGCCATGACATGCAAATGAATTGAATTTAAGGGAGGAAGGGCTGTACAAGGTCATTTGCCTCACTTTCTCCTCCAAAGCCCTCTGGATCCGGGGGCCAACTATAGATCACTAGTACTGGCTCCTTGATCTAATGAGAAAATGGTTTAAAGAGGGAAAAGTACATATAGATATAGAAGTAAAGCAGAAGAGTCAAGAGAGATAGGAAATAAGAAATAACACAAAAATAACAATAAAGATCAGGAGTAGAATTTATAAAGTTAAAGCAGGGGTAGCAATCATTATCTCAGACAAAGTTAAAGTGAAAATAGATTTAATCAAAAGAAAAAATAGGGAAATAATATGTCAGCTATATTAATCAGTATCATTTTAGATGATTTAAAATACCTAGACAATATAAGGATGGAATATTGCTGGGATATAGAAAATGTCCAGAGTGATTCATCACTAAAAGTTTGGATACCACATAATGAAGCTTTTTGACTACAACAATATGGGAATGAGAGGTAAAGGGAGGGCAGGATAAGGAATGAAAAATAGACAGTAACTGACACTGATACCTGATTTCATATGTGTGTGTGTGTGTATATATACATATACACATATACATACATATATGTGTGTGTGTGTGTGTGAGAGAGAGAGAGAGAGAGACAGACAGAAAGAGAGAGAGAGAGAGAGAGAGAGAGAGAGAGAGAGAGAGAGAAAGGGAGAGAGACAAAGGGAGAGAGAGAGAGAGAGGAGAGAGAGAGAGAGAGAGAGAGAGAGAGACAAAGGGAGAGAGAGAGAGAGAGAAAGAGACAGAGAGAGAGAAAGGGAGAGAGAGAGAAAGGGAGAGAGAGAGAGAGAGAAGAGAGAGAGAGAGAGAGAGAGAGAGAGAGGAGAGAGAGAGAGAGAGAGAGAGAGAGAGAGAGAGAGAGAGAGAGAGAGAGAGAGAGAGGCTCTCTTTTTAGGAGGTAGCCAGAGTCATTAAGGATTTGGGTTTTTAAGTGTATCAACCTATATATCTCCTAGCTTATCATAATGCACAAACTGAGATCTCAACTAACTGGCTAAAGCATCTAATTGATTTCATTGTTCCCAGGAACAGATGGACACATGTTCCACACTGTTCTGGCATCCAAAACAAAACTTTTCAGATGGGAATGATGTAATTATGTGATTAAGAATGTACTTTCAGATTTTCATTCAGTACTTCAGGGTACTTTGTGTGCTATCTTTGGAGGCAAACAGGCCACTTCTGGTCTCATGTTTAGGTAGAAGGGATCACTGGTCTCAATTAGATAAATACTACAAAGCCATTCACTTCCAGTGAGGGGCTGCTTTCTACTTCAGAAAATACTACTAATTAGTTTTGTGTTTGTGGGTACATGTGGTCTTGAAAGAAGTTCCAGATGGAAGTCTTGGCACTTCCTGCATATTGTGTCACCACCTCTTGTCAGAAAATCAGGTGACAAGACATTGCAAGATCTGATTTCTCTAAATAAATTAGCATAACTCTTATAATTCTCAAGATCAAAGTGTGTCTGCATGCTTCTTCCAGAGATAAAGGAAATAGCATGCATCTGTCAGCATAACTGAATTTTATGGCAGGTACACTCAACTCACCTCATTTTCTCTCTCACTACTGAGTGCTGGACAGGATTTGTCTTCCCAAATAGGAACTTAAAATATTCTGAAATATACAACATTTATATAATGAAAATAAATGTATTTTTCTTTGGAAATGGAACAGGGATAATTCAAATAATTTTAAGATCAAATCTTTTCTCCTCTATCAATGAAATGTATAATGTATAAAAGCTGGATAAACACTGAATTGGTTAAAAAAAATAATGCATAAAGAAAACAATGTTCTTATAAACAAATCACAGAGTTAGCTCAAAATTGGAAATAGAATCAAAAGCTCTACTTGCAGGATTCAAATGAGTGAAACTACTATTATTAAATATTTTCAGTCAAAAAAAGGCATAAAAGCATGTTCTGAATGTTAAATTAGAGACAACACCTGGGAGAATAAGGATTGTTTTTAGAAGACCTGTCCTTATAATCAGACTTGTTCTTCATTAGCACCCTGTTTCCAAGACTGCAACAATAACAACACAGGTATAACTAAGATTTCTTGATTGCAAGGCAACAGCAATCATGACATTTGTGATGTGTGTGGGGGGGATGGGTTTGGATAGCATTGGGAGGCTGATATTCCTGTATTGTTCATCATTTTGGTAAAGTCTCTCCAAGCAATTTCCAGGAGAGGAAATAATCCAACCCAAAGACAATTCAGTTTTCACCCAAATGGCTTGACCAACTATCCCAGACAGCTTAAAAGTTTCAAAATGGAGGGACAGGGACAGAAGAATGCTGGTACACAGTGGCTAGATAAGTTAGATGTACAAAAAGGGATGCCATAACTTAGGAATTGTTGGGAGTAATAGCCCAGGTTATCCTGGATAAAGCCACAATTTTGAAATAACTGAAAGAACCAAAAAATGTACACTTTTATTAAATTGCATACTTTTCTGTTATCAGTATTAAAAGGTTTTCAATTCTTACTCTCTTGTTAAATGTAGTAAAAGTGATTTATAGTCATGAGGCTTGTGGATAGTCTAAACTTGTTCATTTCTAAATACTGAACCATATTTTCCAACATATTTTTTGTTTACTCTTCCAATGTTATAACAGTTAATGGATATCAAATTAAAGTCACTGTTTGTATATGTGTGTGCATTGTATGTTTATATATACACACATAGACACAAGCACACACACACACACACACACACACACACACACATTTCACGTAGGTGGAGCAGTAGATAAATTGCCAGACCTAGAGTCAGGAAGACAATAGTTCAAATCAAATTTAACACTTAACTAGTTGTGTTATTCTGGGCAAGTTACTTAACTTACTTCAGTTTCCTTATCTGTAAAATAAGCTGGAGAAGGAAATGGTAAATCACTCCAGTATTTTTGTTAAGAAAACCCAAATGGGATAACGATTAGTCAGCCATGGTTGAAACTACTGAACAACATATTGTGTGCATATATATGCGTATAGAGAGATAATTTAGAGAATTTTGTCAAATTCTTTTGCAAATACCTTTACTTTTTAATTCTCTAAAATAGACATTGGTACATTAACTAAAATAATCCTCATGGTTAACTTTTTGCTTTGGATTATCATAAGCAGTACAAAGAGAGATGACTAAGTGTACCATACAAATGATGATCATTTTCAACTTTGGACACAAAATAAAAGTAACTCATCTTTTTGGCTTTTGAAGGCAAAACTGTGGCCTGAACTTCCCAAAGCTTATTTATGTCATCTAACTTCCTTTACAATGAGAACACTAATATTGATGTAATTCAAAAATAACATAACATCTAAAACTAGGATTCTTTGTATTTTTTTTGCCTCTTTGGTCTACTCCTTGTTATTGTTTTTGCAGAAGAAGAAGACAGTAGAACAGGGGCTTAGAATGCTTTGAAATTTTTTGTATTTTTCTTTTTTTCATGTTCTTTTGACCATTGGATTCATCACCTGGTAACTAACTTGTATCACTTTAGTACTTATCTAAGCTGGTCCTCATATATAGCATGTGTATAGTGTAGGTAGGATGGTCCTTGTCATAGGTTTCATACCTGGATACTTGTTTAATTCCATAGAAACTTCTAGAGATTTTGCTCCAATTAAGTTTTGGTAACCCAGGGACCTTTCTATGTTATGAGAATATATGAGTTGGAACTCTTAAATAGAAATCCATATACATAATCCGTCACAGAACAGTGTTACAAACCACATTTGATTTTTTTTTATATTAGGTAGATTGGAAAGAGAACCAATAAAGAGAAATTTCACTTTATTTTGTCTGGAACCAGTCTCCCATGGCTTTATCCTGACCACTTCCAAATCATGCTGCTGTAAGCATGCATACTTTTAAACTAAATCCTCAACACTGCTCCAATTCTGTCTCTCCTATGCCTGTTGTCTTCCAACAAGCTTGAGCTCCTTGAGGGCAGGGCCTATCTAACTTGTTTTTATTTTTATCTCTAAAATTTAGCACAGAATCTGACATGTTGTAACCTCTTAATAAATGTTTTCCCCCCAAATCCATTCATTCAATATGGTAATTTACAATATATAGAATGCACACACACACACACACATGCAAAGAAAAAGACAGGGTATTTTTATAAAGCAGATGCTGTTTATTGTTTCAGCTTGGGGAACCAGAATTATGACTTTATAGCTATATTTCCCATGATAATAGCAGTTATAATAATGATAGGACAAATGAAGAATAGTGGATAGCACTTATGGGTTTTTGAAAGAATATCACTTCCCCCCTTTTCCCCCTACACACATATTTACTAATGCCTTTTTTTTTCTTATGCTTTGGGAGTTTTATATCACATGCCTTCAGTTGCATCTCCTTCATTCCTAATTGCTTTATTGCAGTCACATCATTTTCCTTTAAGCTCCCTACATTTTACCACGTGCAGAGACGCTTCATCTCAAATCCTCAGCTCTCTTTCCTATCATGTTTTCATTGCAATGATATTATTTGGAACATCAATGAATGCACACTCCATCTGTTGTCACAGCCCATTTACTGCTTCTCCTTCCTGACATTTTGCCTCCATTTCAAACTCTGTGCTAATTTTCATTTTGCACCTCTCACTGTCTCTTTCTGATCTCCCTCAGATAATGTGGGAAAAGATCGTGATGATTTTTTTATACCTGACATAACCAGCTGTTTGAATTAATACCCATCACCAAATTCTGTGCTTAAGAACATTGGTTTTCCACCTTTTTCATATAATCAATTTGATTCCTATAGTTCTCAAGCCACAATGTTAAAAACAAATTGTTTGCAAAGACAAACTGAGCAAAACTCAATGAACTCACTGGTGTTTTCCAAATCTAGTATCCCCACAATATTTTGATAAATAAATTCTCTCATTTTAATTCTCTGTTCTCCTTTAATAAGAAGTATATGATCTTTTGTCCTATTATCTTTTAAATGATTAAAAATAGACTTACACATTTTCAATTTTATCCTCCTTGAATGTTAGACTTGGGGCACACATATATGTGTGTGTGTGTGTGTGTGTGTGTGTGTGTGTGTATGCATCCATCTATATATAGCTATATCTATATCTATATCTATATCTATATATATCTATATATATATATATATATATATATATATATATGACATGGACAGTCCTTGTGTTCTACTCTTACTCTGGTGGATATTCCAGACTCTTTGTTTAGAATCAATTATATTGAGAGCAATATTCTTGTTCCCTTTTCCTTGTTATCTACCTTATTATCCTGACATTTTCCATCCAGGCAGACAGGTAGTACATTGCATAAGAGTACTGGGCTTGGAATCAGGCTTCCTTAAGTTGAAATCCAGCCTCAGACATTTGCAAATTGTATGACTTTGGAAAGTCACTTGATCTTTTTTGACTCAGTTTCCTCATCTGCAAAATGAGATGAAGGAAATGTCAAACCACTTCAGTATTATTGTCAAGAAAATCTCAAATCAAGACATGATGAGTTGAACATTACTGAATATACATTATCCATCCAGAATGAAACTAAAATGACCTCATGAGGATTATCACTCCACAGATTTGTTGAAAGGACAACTTCTTATGTCATCCAAATATTCTTGAATAGCAGCCTCATTTGTCTTTTTTTATCTACCATTTCTAAAATTTTATTACACTCTCCAACTTACCCAATCCAGTTCCCTCTTGGCACTATCTTGACTGAATCTCTGGAAGTTGTTTATATTTATATTATATTCTCCAATAACTTTTGAACAATTGGAGTCACTGCTATGTTTTCCAGGGTCCCTTTAGTAAATTCTAATTATTGTCCTTACATTGATCAAAAAAAAGCAATGCTTGTTGGTGACATACTATATAAAAAGCAATATGATGGGTACTCTGGAGGTATAAAGAGATATAAAATACTCCCTACTTTGGATGATCTAGCATTTCATCAGTAGATTTCTATTGCTTCTAGAATTAAATAGAAATGATTTAATCTGGCATTTAAGGTCATTCACTGACTACAATCTATTTTTATAACCTTATTTCAACCTATTTTTCTAGATTGCAATCTATAAGGCATATTACATGGTCCAAATTAAAACTAATATAAGAGAGAAGGATGGAAAATCAAAATAAAGTCTCTAACACCATTGAAGAGGAAGTTATCCTTTTTATTTGGAGGGATTCATTAAAGGACAGCTTCATGGAGGTGAGGCACTTCATGTGGACCTTTAAGGAAGAGAAAAATTTCAGGAGAAAATAATGATCAAAGTAAATGAGATTTGACCTAGATAAATATATGAAAATGACTTGTCAAGTTTAGGAAATAACTACTAGTCCTTAGACGAATAGAGGGACAGAAGAAGATGAAGTAAACTGAATAGCAAATTGAAACCAGATTGTGGAGATTCATGACAGGTTTATAAATTTGTATTTTATCCCATACACAGGAGTGTCTGAATAATTCTGAAAAGGTAATTGATGAAGTTATACAACTACACTTAAGAGGAAATTCTTTTGAGAGTGATATAAAAGCTAAATTGGAGATGGAAAAGATTGAATACAAGGATAACTGAAATTTTCTCATAGCTCAAAACTTAAGATATATAGAGGAGATAGCATGGCTTAGTAAAAAAGACACTGAATCTAGAGACAGGAGACATAGATTTAAATCTGTCCCTGCTTTACATGACCTTGGACAGGACTCTCAACCTCTAAAGATTTCAATTTGTTCATCTGTGAAATAAGGAGGCTTACATGATGTCTTAAATGCCTTAACAATGAGTCTGGAAGTAAATACCTATAATTTTGGTCCCAGTTGGAGGAAGATGAAATGTTCCCCAATAGTTAAGAATGACATTGTTAAAGCAAATCCCCATGCCCTAACATACAGTAGATCAGGCTAGCATAATGGAATTAAGGGACATCTTCTGAACTCCTTTGCCTCATAAACTAGAGAAAAAATATCCAATTTTTCTTTAATGGCAAAAGAGTTGGAGTAAGTGATATTCCGTGGTATTACAATAAAATCTCAAACATTCAAAGGGAAAGAGGAGAAAGCACAGTGAATGTTCCATATGCTCATTAATTCTTCATTATTTTCTTGATTCCATCATGTAGGACTGGGAAAACATGCAGAATCAAGCTTCATAGCCTGAGAGAATCTCTGCATGTTCACATCTTGCAAAATAAATATATTTTTAGAAAAGAATGAAGAGTTAAATTCAAGTATAAGTTTTAATATCTATTCCAAAGCCCAAACTAGGAAGACTTATAGGAACTGACAGAGGACGAAAAAGGCAGAAGCAATGGGTTTGTATGTAAGCATATAAATATAGCTCCTTCCCCCTGCCCAGACACATACCTACAACAAATATGTTTAATTATGATGAAATTTGGGTCTGTAGAAGAGTTGAGAAAATCTACTTCTCTACCCAGTAGATCGGGAAGGTTTAATAATTGGAGAATATTTCATCTTTTATTAGACATTTCCTGAATTGCTTGGTTTTACTGAACTGCCTATGTTTGTCTTTCTGTGTGTATCTCTCATCTTTTAAGTGCAGAAAAAATTAAAAGCCATTTTATATGAATAACAATGGAACAGAATTTGAAAGGAAGTGTTAGTTTTATACTACTAACTCATATAAATAGCACTGTCAATTTAATAGCCAGCTACAGACAAATTGAAATATACCAGGAATATTTAAAATTGTTCTTAATTAAATTTAAAATAAGACTACAGTCTTGATTAATCACAATAAAGAATTAATAGAGAATTAATATACACACTTATGAAATTCTTTTAAAATGTTTAAGACCAAATCTCTCCAAAAATAAATTGCTATAACAGAAAAGTCTAATATTTAAATTAGATAGACTTACTTTTTTTCATTAACATCAATCTTCTGGGGAAAAAAAAACTACTTATGTGTAAAATACTAGTTTTAAAATGTTGATAATACATATTTAAGATTTAAAAGCATAGTCAACTGATTTCTCTATTTAAAATCTTAATATTCACACATTAAAATTTAATTTTATACATTTCCGTTTCTAAATGACAAAGCTATAGAATCATTTCTTTTTTTAGTAAGATAGAAATTAAAATTAAGTCAATAATTTTTAAAAGTAATGAAGTGATGTTTTTAAACATTGGCTTTAAGAGCTTTCCCAGTGCCCAAACTGGTTTCATAATACCAAAGGATCATAGTTTAAGAGCTAGAGAAAAACTTAATTCAATTCAACCCTGTCATTTTACAGATAAGGAAAGTAAGACTCAGGGAAGTTAGATCTTTGGTCACATTGTTAGTAACTATTTAAGGCAGGATTTGAACTAGAGCCCTCATTTCAATTCATCACTCCATCTGCCACAGTAGGCTGCCTTCCTATTAACCAAAAAAACTGTTCAAGATATCTGCTAAAAGGAGGGTGAACGTTTTCTCCAAAACATGAAATGATTGAGAATGATGAGAATAATAGCCCTATCCCCCAAACTCTTATAATGGAACCTAATGTCTTGTAGATGCAAGAATGGCAAGGAAAAATTCATTTATCCTTCTGTATTTAATAGAGGGATGGACAAACAGACAGAGACAGAAACAAAAAAAGAGATAGAGACAGAAAGACATAGAGTAGCAAGTGTCTTCTCAATACCAGCAGCAAAAGTTCCTCTCTTTCCAGTTGTCTTCATTCTTTCCTGCCCTCTATTTTTTCTTATTTACATTGAATACTTTTAAATTTCTGGAGCTCTCATAACTTTTTCTTCTTCCTTACTCTTTTCCTGGTAAGATTACCTCAAAGAAAAATCCTTGACATGAATTATTTATATTTCAATATAAATTTTAGCCAATGTGTTGTAACTCCTAGCCTTTACTCTTATTGGAGAATGAAGTGTTTTCTTTTTTATTTTTAATCACTTCTTAATATAAGATCAAATTTTGTTGTAGTCAGTAAAGGACCACTGAAGGGTTAGAAGTGTCTTGGCTCATCATCCTGCCTCTGATAACATGTTTTTTGACCACTGGCAAGTAATTTAATCTCTCAGTGCCCCAAGTCATGTGTTAGGTGGTGCAGAGGATTGAGTACCAGCCCTGAATTCAGGAGGATCTGAGTTAAAATGTGATTTCAGACATTTAACATTTCCTAGCTATGTAACCCTGAGCAAGTCACTTAACTCTAATTGCCTCAGCAAACTATACACACACACACACACACACACACACACACACACACACACATATACACACATCATAGATGAATTTCAAATTTATATAAAGAATGTAAGTTTCTTAAAGATAAGAATTCTTTTTTTTTTCTTTGTATCCCTTTCAACCAAGCATAGCTTCTGACAAGAAATAATCTCTTAATAAATGCTTTTGAAGCTGCACTAGCAGAAAGATCTTTTATACCAGAATTCTCTCATATAGCGAGCAGATAAGGTGAAAACAAACAAAAGTTGACTGATTTTACTATAAGGTGAAGAGGAGAGTATCAGCTCTGAAGAAGAATATGTAACATTCTTTCATTCAAGTGTTCAAACTTACACATGATAAAAATATTTTAAATTTGAGATTCTTTATAGATGTTTTCCTTTTTCCCATTTTCCTCCACTGTTTGCAAAAGAAACATTTTATAGGCCTAATTATGAATTTATAGAAAGATAAAACATAGAACATCTCTCCATGTAAATATTGGTAAAAATGAATGTCATATACTTCAATTTCCTTAAGGCTGTTTCTGTAGACAACCCCCTGGATAGACCCTATTCCTTTTAGGGATAGATCTTGCTATCAAAACAGTAAATATGCATTGAGACTAAATGATTGTTTTGAGTTTTTTTCTCTCACCTTCCACTTGAGACGGTACAAAGCTAGCACAACCCTAGCCACAAAGAAGAGAATTGAAACCATTACTTATACATAAGAAAGAATTTGTAACTATTGATTATATTTCAAACACTAAGAAAGAACCTCCTGATTAATAAACATTGAGCTGAACTCAATGATTCTGGATGCAGCCATCTGTGACAGGGTTACATGAATGAGACAACTTGCATAGCATTTATTTAAGTGTAGTAGGGAGGATGGGAGGGAAAGATATCTAATCAAGTCATTTATTATGTGGAGGTCATTAAAACTAATAGCTTTCTTTAACTAAGAGCAGAAAGAAGTGGATTATTCTGATAGTACTTCACAAACTGAATCAACGACCACAGTAATGTTATATTTGATTTTTATAGGTTGTCTCCAACTCAGTTGATTTACTACCTCTTACTAAGCTATGCTTAATCATGAATCAGCCATCAGCAAGTTTCACTTTTGTATTTATAGAGCAGTTATGCTCCTGTGTGATAGGAAGTGGCAAATATCATCAATATCTACAAGTATATGGCTAAGAAGTTAAATGGTGATCTTCTCCCCAACCCCCAAACAGACACATACCTCATCATCCTGAATAAACTGAGAATAAAGTTCTCATTTCTCATTCTGGTGACTGATGCTTAAATTTTTAAAATATATGGTGCTCCACCCTTTCAGTGCCTTGCCTTCTGTTCAAAATTATGAATGTTCAATACTTAATACAGGAATATGGCAATTCATATCACCATCTAGAGGGTAAATGATTTTTCTAGCAGTAGTGATTGGTTCAACAAGTCCTGCCCTTTCAACTAGTCATACTTGTGTCCCAGGACAAATGTTTAAAAGATGGCTTACTGGAATCATGACAATTTATAATCACAGGACTGGGGGAAAGATAAAACATATGTAAATTATTGATTCTTACATAAGAGTAAGCATATATAGCGGATAGAGAGCTGACCTGGCAATCAGCATTAGACAGCTATAAGTTGCATCTCTGTGACACAGATTGCTGGACCTTGGGCAAATTTCTTAAGCTCCCAATACATATTAGTATTGGTAGGGATCCTTTGCTAGGGACTCTATGCATCTGATATAGTTGCAAGTATGTTTTTTTTAGAAATTAGAATTACTTCAAAAGCATTTATTAAGCAATTAATATATGCTAGTCACTGAGTTAAGTTCTAGGTGCATAAAAAGATTAAAATAGGTTCCCAGCATTCAAAGAGCTCATATGTTAATGGGAGACAGAACTTGAAAGGAACCAGTATATACAAAACATATGCAATGCAAATGGAAATAATGTCAAATCAGGGTACAATCAGAGAGGAGGAAGAAATCTGGAAGGAAGCCACAGAAAGCAGGAGAGAGTGCCTTCGGGCCTAAAGGGCTACTAGTGAAAAGGCACAAAAATTGTAAGATTGAGTCATGTATGGTTAAACGCAAGAAGCTAGTATTTCCAAATCACTCACTAAGTATATAGAAAGAAACCAGAACATTAGTGAAAAAAAGGGGGGAAAGTCTGTGAAGTATATTTTATATTTGTCCCCTTAAGTTTTAGTGAATCATGAAAATTTATTAAGGATGAATTGGTCACACTTACACTTTAGGGAAATTATTTTAGCAGTTGAATGGATAATCAATTGGACAAAGGAAAGATTTAAAAAAGGGATACTAACCAGAAGGATATTGCAATACTCCAGCCATGAATTGATAATGTTAAAAGGTAGTAGCTGTGTGAATAGAGAGAAGAGGATGAATGGATTTGGCAATTAAAAGATTACTGGTAACTTAACTAAGTGGCCAGTAGATATAAGCAAACACTTATTAAGAAAGAATTGTAAACTATTAGAAGAGATATGAAAAAAAAATTCTATGCCACCAATTGGAGAAATGTAATACAAAATAACCTTTCCAAATTGTCAGAAATGACCCCAAAATGGCAATAGTAAATATTAAGTTTTAGTAACACAGGCAAAGAAAGACCTATGAGAACTGATGCAGAGTAAATCAAGGAGAACTAATAAAACAATTACCAACATTATTAAATTAATCAATTAAAATTATTACTAAAGCCAACACTTCTAAGACAACATTGAACAGTAATGGTAATAGTGAGCAACTTTGTTTCATGCCTAATTTTATTGGGAATAGTTCTAGTTTATTCCCATGACATATGCGACTACCTGATGGTTTTAAATAGATGCCACTGATCATTGTAAGGAAAACTCCATTTATTCCTTTATTCTCTAGTGGTTTTAATAGGAATGGGTGTTGAGTTTTGACAAATGCTTTTTCTGCATCTTTTAAGAGCTTCTAAGTCCTAGTGACCATGGTCAAACCTAAAGTCTTCCCCTCCCAGACTGATTTTTTTTTTGAATAGGTAAAAGAGGCCATTCTCTACCTTATTTCTTATCTTCCCTTAATTACTGATTCGATAGTGACTCAGTCAAACTGATACTCCAAAATGGCCAAAGTCTACCATTGCATCTGGATCCATCTCTAGTCATCCTGATCTGTATTTTACTGGATCTGGAAAAGTGCAGAGGAGAAAGGTGGCTTATGACCTTGCACAGCTTCCTTTACTTAAATCCAATTCACTTGCCTGTAGTGGAATCACCTCCCTGAGGTCACGGTCTTCTTGAGAATGAGGGACAAACAACAACCTCTATGAGTAAGAGTAAGAGTTGCCCCACTGAGGACCCAATTGAAACTGGCCAATTGGACAACACATATCCTTATTCTATTTATTTTTCTTTTCTTTTCTTTTCTATTTATTTTCTTCTTTTACCTTTACTCTTTTTTTTTTTCCTTTCTTCTTTCCCTTTCCTTCCCTCTGTCCATATAGAGTACCATACTCTAGTCTTTAAATATTTTGGAATTTACAAGGTAGGACTATGCCTTAAAACTAAATTACTCTGGCTCTGATTGATTGACCAACAATAGGATCCAGGCCAAGCCCCACTTAGTCATGGTTTGGGCCTGCTTAACTCGGAGTGAATATAAATAGCAATTGTTTCTAATTTGGGCCAGAAACTCTAAGGGGTTTCCTCTCACATAATTTTTATTGGTTAGGTAAAAGAGACCTCATTTATTACCTAGCCTTAAAGACTGATAGGGTATTGCTCCCATTAAATTGAGTTCTATTAAATACCTTAGCTTAAAAAGGTCAATTGCTAGTAACTGTACCCAGATGGCTCTGGAAGGCAAAGTGAGGCAAGTGATTTTGCACTCATCTCCCTTATTTAAATCCAACTCACTTGCATGTCATGGCAGCACCTCCCAGATGTCATGGTTCTCTTAATGACAGAAGGACAAATAACAACAAAAACAGTGACCATGGTGTTATTTTCCCAGTTGTGTTAGTCGGTTGGAAGAGGCTTCAACCAGATCCTATTCCCCTGTCCTTTGAAGTAACCTGGACCCTTTCTAGTACCTAGATAGTCCACACATATGTACATGATTTTCATCTCTTATCCTTTATTCCTAATTGCATTTTCCTATAATTTAATAATGAAGGAAGAGTTGTAATATATGACCTATCCTCTTTTCACATTTCACTATGTCATTTCAGTCATATCAACTCTTCATGACCCCATTCTGGGGTTATTTTAGGAAAAAAAAAAACCTGGAGGGGTTTGCCATTTACTTCTCCAGCTAATTTTACAATTGAGGAACTGAGTTAAATAGGGCTAAGTGACTTGTGCAGGATCACTCAGTTTGTATATATCTGAGATCAGAATTGAAATCAGGAAGATGAGTTTTCCTGATCTCAGACTCATGACTCTATCCACTGCGCCACTTAAACATCCCATATTAATATGCACCTATTAAGATTTCTTTGCTAAGAAAACCTCAAATAGGATCATAAAAAGGTAGCTGACTTGAAAAACAACTGAACAATTGCCAATCTATTGGAATTAACTAGATTTTAATAATAAGTTATTTATAAATCAATTTCTATTTTCAATCCTGCTTTTTGCTTTTCTGATATTTAATAAACTCTTTTTTTATACTTTTCTTCCTCAGTTTTACTTCTTTAATCAGGATGAAAGCCTGAACATAGAATTTTCCTTTTAACCTTTGTCATATGATCCTAGAGCTTAAAGGTATTTTGAACTAAGCAAGTACAGTTTTCTAATATAATAGATGAAAACACAATCTCAGATAATTTAAGTGATTTTTCTGGGATCACAGAGTTTTGGATAGGATTCAAATCCAATTCTTCTTGAGTCCAAATCCAATGCTGCATCCATCAAATTATGGTTTTTTTTTTCTGAGTTTAAGGAATAAGGTAAGAGAACAAGGGAAAAAAAATCATGGTAACAGAAGTTTTCTGTTGTTCTGTTTTTTTTTTTTATTTTCTGCATTTTTGTTGGATAAGAAAGGATGTATTCATTTTGGGTCATACACATAAAAATTACATGATTTCATTTGGACAATAAGCAGGGAAAGGGGTGAATTCTTCCCCCTCATTCCTATGTATAGATTTGATTCAGGTTTCTTGCAACTCCAAAGTGATGTAATGATATTCAAAATCTACAGCAGTCAATGCATTATTTGAAGAAAGAAATGCTAGCAGAAAGGCTTTACTTTAGTTCTTTTTAGTATTCTGATTTACAAGAGGGAAAAAACCCACAGGTCACCTTAAAATAGCCCTACAGAATGGAATTGATGGGACTTGGCAAGGAACAAAAATGCATGATGACTGTTGGGAGCATTCAAAGACTATGCCAGCACACTTGAATTAATATGGACATATGGGCTATGGGCTTCGACTTGAAAATCACAATGAATATTAGATTCAAGACTAGGAAGATGGGTATGGAGAAAGAGACTTCAAATAGACTGATTTAGGATTAAGTTTCTTGTTTGAGAAAAAGTATTCCATAGGAAGAGCATTTGCAGTTGGACATTGAAATATCTTGTCTAAGGTGTTCAAACATAAAGATTGGGAAGTTTGGAACAGTCAAAAAGTAACAAAAATGACCCAACTGAAACTTTCAGATTTAGAAATAACTCTATTTACTTCTTTTTTGGTAGTCATTTCTATTTATTTAACGAGCAGCTAGATGTTATAGTACATGGAGGATGGGGCTTGAAATTAGGAAGACATCTTCCTAAGTTCAAATATGGGCTCAGGCACTTAGTATTTATGTGACCTTATTTGTCTCAGTTCCTCATCTATAAAATTATCTGGAAAGAAAATGGCAAACCCCTCCAGTTTGTTTTTTGCTTTTGTTCTTAGTTCTCCAAGAAGATCAGACAAGTGACTTGCAAGTAAATTAGATTTAAGTGAGGTAGGGCTGTACAAAGCCATCAGCTTCACTCTTTCCTCCAAAGCTACCAGAGTCTAATGGCAAGATATAGGTTAGGACTACTGGTGTATCTTCAAAGAACACCCCAAGTGTGATCAAAAAGAGCCAGAGACAACTTATATAATCGATCAGCAACTTTTTACTTATCTTAAATTAAAGGAAAAGGATGAAGGAATGAATGAGCATTTATATAACACCTATTATATGTCAGGCAGTATTCTAAATACAATATTATTTCTTTAGATTACTCATGGTACAGTAAAAAGATCACTAGTCTTGGAGTTAGAAAATTCATAGTAATCTGGTTCTGCCACTAACTAGCTGGGCAACTTTAGCAAACTTTTACTATCTGCAGGATCTTATGGCTGACACACAGTAGACACTTATCAGATGCTTAGTGACTGACAAGTTCCCTCAGTTTCACTCCTCACATAAAATGAGGAAGTTGGCTGAGAAGCTTTCTGAGATCATTTCCAGCTCAAAATTTATTTAGATCTACGATTTTGATAAGAACATCCTAGTTTTGCTTCCTGAATTCACTTTCCCTAACATCATGGCCAAAATAGAAACCCGCACCTGGTCATTTCACTTCTTGGCTCAAAAATTTTCAGTGACTTTCCACTTCTTACCAGTAGGTCAGTCTCACTTCTTTTAGCTCCGGTGGGATATTCCTTAGAATGGAAAGATGGCTGGGGAGCAAAGTGAAACATAACCGGAAAGAACCTAGATAAGGTGGTCTGTATAAGATTAGAAACCACCTTCCCAGGATTGAAATTGCTCAGTTGTTTTCAGTCATGTCTAACTCTTTATGACCCCATTTAGGGCTCTCTTGGCAAAGAATACTGGAGTGGTTTGTCGTTTCCTTTTCCAGTTCATTTCTAAGATAAAACAAAAATTGAGACAAACATAATTAAATAACTTGCCCAGGTTTAAGTAACTTGTAAGGGTCTGGGACTGAATTTGACTTTAGAAGGTGAGTCTCCAGCCAGGCTCTTTACATTTCCCCAACAAATTGCCCATGGAGATGGAATAATAGGGTTGAAGGCAATCTAGGCAATATGACGGCTTGGGAGAAAATGACCAAGGTATAAAATGGCCAAAATATAATGAACTATGTAAAGCATTATGATCAGAACAATGTATAGGTCAATCAATGAGTAACTACAATAAGAGTGTTTAAGAGGGAATGTTACTATGGAGTTCAGGAATCCCAGAAATATGTTTTGTGACTTTGCAGTTAAATAGAAAGTGCTAAATGAGAGGTTAGGCAGTTACAAGGCTTTGTGATATATAAATATGAAGTGAGGGGTAATGATAAGTTTTAAGATTATATTATACCTAATAGTAATTATTTAAATTGTAGATTCCTAACCAACTTGATTTAAAATTGGGAGTATTTGGGAATTGAAGGAGAGTTGTAGGTCATTGGGTGATCTGAAAATGGGTCTCCTATCTTCCTATTCTATATTGTATCCACTGTCCTGCTAATTAACTAACCAACCATTCAAGAAGCAATTATTAATTACTTATTGTGTGTCAGAGACTGTGCTAGGTGCTAGAGATATACCCACTAAAAGAAAACAATCCCTGTCCCAAGGATCTTACATTCTAACCCCTTTACTTTTACAAAATAACTTTGTAATTTTACAAACTTTGCTTCTCTTGTACCTTAAAAAGTTGGTATGTCACAAGGGATTTTATCTTGGTCCTTTTTGCCTTTTATGCTCAAATGAGATAATATTTATAAAATTATTTAGCACAGTTCCCAGCATATAGTAACTGCTATATAAAGTTAGCTATTTTATTATTAATTGTATTAATTGGGTAATTCACACTGCTTCAACATGATTTTTATGAAAATAATACAAAAATCTACCTTTTTGATCTTTACTTCCAGAGTTCCAGCTCCAGATTTCAAACTGCCTGCTGGACATCTCCACATGAATATCCTGTTACCACTTTAAATTCAAGAATTTTATAACCAAGCCAATATCTTATATCCTCTCTCAAATGAACTCATTCAACTGACTTTTCTAAGTTTTGTTAACAGTGATCATTCTTTTAGTTACTCAAACTTTCAACTTCAGTCCTCTTTGTTGGAAAAAACATTAGATTTGAAAGTATGTTTAGGAATATATATAATATCCAGAAAACAAAACGTCATTTTATTGCAAAGCATACAACTTAAAATTCTGTAAGAGAAATAGAATTTAAGGAAGTGGACAATGTAATTTTCTAACTATATATACATCCATAAAAATCTGGAACTCGGTTCAATTTGTTAACATTTGATCTTTAAACAAAATGCAAAAAAACAAACAAACAAAAAAAAAACCTTGGTCTGAGCTGTTGGCTTCAAGGATTTTGGTGGTCTGCCACAAAGAGCACATATATCCAGAGCTGGTTTGATTGTATACCTTTGTTTTAGGGTGGAAAGGCAGAGATAAAGTTAGCAGTCCCAAGATAGTCTTAAACAACAGCTACTTTATATCATTTTCCTGGCCCCAGGAACCTCCTGAATCACCAGTGGCAGCTTACTCTAGACGCGTAAGTGGACTTTTTAGAACTAAAGAATCTAATTCAAGACAGGGGCAAGGAAGGTCTCTAGGCAAAGAAATATAGAAAGGATAACTGGAGGTAAATTTAGTACAGGGGATATTTGTGATAAATTCTCTCTACACCTTGGTCAAATATCAGTTATGTCCTTTGACTAAGATGATTACAGGCAGACTGAGAAAACTGAGATAGTTCCCAAACATTCTTCTAGAACAAGAGCATTGAGTTTGCCATCTATTAAATCTCACAAAAGAACATAACCTCTCCTAGTATATGTAGTATGCTTGAGTAAATATCTTTTGGGGTGTAGGAGAGATGTCAATAGAAACAATTTGATTTCAACTTTGTTACAAAATTCTTGGCTAAATTATATTGATTTATCAATTAAGATTTAGAATCATGGGTAGAGGAGTGGTACTTACATATTTGTTATTCAATCAATACAAGTGATGATGCTTAGTGATGTCCAGTCTACTTCAAGCTGCTGAAGGTCAATATCATGTTGATGGGAGATGATATAATTGGCTCCAGCTTGGTCCTCTTCTTGTTTGTCTCTTCTCAGATATGCTTAAATGGGGTGGGTGAGGCTCCAGCTGCAGTTTAGATGACAGGATTCCTGTAGGAGTGGGGAGGCAGAGAAGGGTGGGTTCTTATCTGGGGCCACTCCAGCTGGGGATTGATGGGGGTAGCTGGAGAACTTCTCCACTGAGACAGAGCATGAAAAGGTGATGGGAATTAGTGCAGATTTTGGAGGCAGTTACAAAGGCTCTCTCTATCATTCAAATTTAGATCATTTAAATAAAAACCCAATGCTCTTTAGCTGTTTTTCTAGAGTACTCAGTGCTTAGCATAGGATCTGGTTCAAAATGAGCACTTAAATGCTTGTTAACTAACTAATTGATTCTTCTCTACACCATATTACACTCAGTCCTATACAGAACACATCTAACATATTATGTATAATTCTTGATACTGAATTTTAGGAAGGACTTTGACAAGCCAGAACATGTCCAGAAGAGAAAAAACAAGATGATCAGGTGACATGAAATCATGTCAGGTAGGAAAGAGGGATCTTAAATCTGGAAAAGAGAAGATAGACAAAATCATGATAGCTATTTTTTCTTTTAAATTATTTGAAGAGTGTTTATTCAAAAGGGATTAGACTTATTGATTTCAGTTCTACAAGGTAGAATTATTTATTTATGCATTTATTCATTTGTTTGTTTATTTTTGCTTATTTTTTTTTTTTGGCTAAGGCAATAAGGGTTAAGTGACTTGCCCAGGGTCACACAGCTAGGTCCTATTAAGTGTCTGAGGCACAGTTTGAATTCAGGTCTTCCTGACTTCAGGGCTGGCACTCTACAAGGCAGAATTAAGACTAGTGGAAAAAAATTACAGCAATAGGTTTTGCCTTCTTGTAGGGGGAGGGGAAAACAAACAAAAACCCACTTCACATTAGAATAGTATTAAAACTATTTACAATATATTAGATTGTTTTGGGAGTCATTTAAGTGAAAGAGAGAGAGAGAGAGAGAGAGAGAGAGAGAGAGAGAGAGAGAGAGAGAGAGAGAGAGAGAGAGAGAGCACACGTTTATAAATCCCTTCCAACTCACATATTCTTTATGGAAACATATATTCTTCTGAAAAGTCTCATATCATCCCAAGATTAGAATATCCCTTGTTCATCCATTTCCTTCTCCCTACCCCTAACATATGGCTTAAAGACTTTCCATTACTCTACTCTGTACCCTTCTAATTAAGAAAACAGAGTCAGAAAAGAAAATCTGGATAAAAAAAAAAAAACTAGGCAAAAATGGGATAATTCAGTTCAGGACTTTCATCAACCTAGTTGTAATCTGGACAGAGTATCTTTTCTCTTTTGTAACAGCCATGCTTCCAAAGCTGATCTACTACAGTTTACCTGTGTATTGACTATAATCCAATTAAGTTTATACACTGTCAGAAAAGAACTTTACAGGGTTGAGGAAATGAAGAAAGAAAAGAATATAACATTCTATTTCCCTTCTTTGCCCAGAAGAGAAAAGAAACAAAGATCAATTTCCAGTCTAGATTTTCTAGTTGAAGACTGTATAGAAATCAACAAATATTGAATATTTCTAAGTTGTCCAATCTCCTATCAATAAATACCAGATCATATCCTTAGAAATCTAGCTCAACTTGTGGTGGAATTTTTCAGTTAAAAATATGATTAAGCAATTAGATTAAGGGGAAAAAAAGAGTGTTTCTTGTCAAATACTTTGTCAGAACATCTGGACAAAGTATTTGTCAAATTGCAAAAACAAAAACAATTTAGAATTTTTTTCTTATTTTAAGATTCTAACGACATTAAAGAAATACAATAATGCTTTTTTTTTTTTTTTAGGGGGAAGAAATGAGTATATTATATAATTTTGGGATTTCTACATTTTATCAAGAATTCATTGCAATCTTGAGTTCTTGCAAAGTACTCAAAGGAACAGAGGGACTGAATAGAGAGATAGATAATTCTATATTTCAAGCAAAATCCCAGAGCTGACACCGAATTACAATTCCTTTATTCAGCATGAGAGACTTAATCAAATTGCAGTTTACATGGTAGAACTGGGATTGAAATCATATCCTTCAAATTAATAGATCTTGGCTTGAAAGCAGGATCTACCTCTTGAAAGGCATGGGAATTGGTGCTTCATAATTTAATACCAAGATGGTGTCATGTGGCCATATAAAAGAATGTTAAAATGGCATAAAATTATTTCTTTAAGAAATAAAAAGATAGTGACTAAATCTGTGATTTCCATGACTTACAGAACTTCTGGATGAGAAAATTTCTGCTAATGCAGGTAGCTGCCTTCATTGCAACTTATAATTTTTGAGGCATTTTCCTAAGCAGTAGCCTCCAATCATGACTTGACGAAACAGGGCAATAAGACCAAGCAAAGATGGATCATGTCCCGTTCTCAATATCATGACCAATTATGGCATTCCGAGGAAGAGAAAGGGAGGGGGGAAGAAAGGAGGAATAAACATTTATATAGCACCTATTATATAATTTAGGGATTTGATCCTCAAAACACCCCTGGGAGGTAGATACTATCATCCCCATTTTACAATTGAGGAAACTGAGACAGAGTGATTTGTTGATTGCCCAGGATCACCCAACTAGTAAGTATTTGGGTTCATATTTGAACTTTTGTCTTTCTTACTTCAGGGTCAATAGTTTATTGAATGCATCAGTAATTGACTCTTTTACCTCCCAAATAGCTATACCTACATTTATCCATGCATCAATATTCCTTTCTTCCCTTATTCTAGCTCCTGGCTCTTCCAACTTCTACTATTCTTGAGGATAGACAGGTTAGATGTATTCATCCTTTAGGACAGTTTTTAATCTTACCCATACTGGATGACATTGGGGAAATTCTGTTCTAGAATTGAGGCAGAATTATATTTCCTGCAGAATAATCATAAATTGCCATAACAATAATCTTGTAGATGTATCAGGCAATGCTTAGAAGGAAGGCTTTGTTTTCTCTGTATTAACAGATGATCCAGAATCATATTTTCCTCTTTTTCATTTTCAATGAGCCAAAAGTGAGTTCCACAGAATGAATAGGCATGGATCAACTGTGATCTGTATCATAGATTGCATTATATTATTTTTATTCTGGAAACCTAGTCTTCTTCCAAACATCCCCTTTATCATTAAGTACATTAAACTTCTTTCAATCACCAATATCCACAATCTCACTATCACCTTACATTTCTTCTTTCATTCCATGTACATAATCCATTATCAAATAATGTCTCACAAATATCTAAAAAATATGTTATTTTCTCAACTTAAACACTTCCTAACCTAGTACCGATCCTTTTCACCTTTTGCCTGAAGTATTATAATACTTGTAAAGAACTACTCGGTTTCCCTGACTGTAGTCTCTCTTGTCTCCAACCAGTCATGTCATGCAGAAAATTGCCAAAATGATTTTCATCAAGCACAGGTGTGATCATCCCACTTCTATATTCAGTCAACTAGCATGACTCTCTATTAACTCATTAACCAAAAGTTATTTTACCTTACTTTCATACTTTTTCAATTTCTATTTTTGGCAGCTTTATAATGTACTTTAGTATTAATACAGTAATATATGCATGAAATTTATCAATAGTGGATATGCTCATATTGAGGCAATGTATTTCAATATTATTTACTGATGAGATGCAGGATCAAAAATCATTAGATATGTGATAAGAACTGAGAGGTTAAATGAAGTGTATCTTAGGGACTGGAAGTAAATTTCATATTAGGTGATTCGACACCAAATGTTACCCTAGGAATCACAGACATTTTTAAATAGTTTAGGTTTCTTTATCACCATAATAATTCTCTATGGTCAGAATATTTTTTCCTGTGATTTGCTCATTTTTTCCAGTCTACTTTTTTTACTTTTAACTTTTTGTTAAAATAGAGTTCTGCTTCCAGAATGGAGGGGACACTGTAGCAAGCTTTAGGGGTTTTATGTAGCTGTGTTCAGAGATCCTTTTAGGGACCTGTAAGTTTTCAATTTTTCCAAGGTGGTATAATCCAAGAAGACTACTCTTCTGGCCTGCGCTCTGGTCTGTGAATGATTACAAATATTCTTTTCTTCCATGAAACTGTGATGAAGTTTCTGGCTCCATTGTGGCTGTAAGCTCTCATGGTCTAATGTTCCTCCTCATCTTGGGACTGCCACCCAGGACTGCAACTTGGATCTGAGTATGGACAAAGTAACAGAGTTCTGCTCCCAGTGTAAACAAGAAGACATTGTAAACTCTTTCTCATCAATCATTCAACGTCCTTACCATCTGTGGCTGACATGTCTGCTGCTTCTGATTCAATGGCTCCCCATATCTACTTCTGGTTTGTTGGGGACAAGATGGTGCTGTACTCTTACCCACGTGTGATAGAACTTTCCTACTAACTTTCTGTGTTATCTGAGGCTGGCAAATTATTTTATCCTGTTCTTTCCTGAAGAGGCAGAAATTATTTTATCGCATTATTCAAAGTTATTCACAGGGATTTTGGAGAGAATTCTAGGGAATAATTTCCTTTTCTCCACCATCTAGGTTTTGCCTCCTGTGAACTTAACTCACAGACAATGATACATGTACTTCAAACAATTCTAACAAATTAACCCTGTTTCTGGATAACTAGAACAATGGTTTGCAAAGAATGACACTGAAAAAATCATCACAGTCCCCTTCAAAACTTGATGAATTCCTAGATGCATATTGTACTTCAACAAATTGAATTCAAGTGGAAAACAATGAGAATACATGAGTGATTCACCAAAGCTCTAGAAGGAAAAGAACCCATTTATAAAACCAGTGTTTTAGATGGGGGAATAAATAGCTCTCTCTTGTTATTTTGAAAATCAGACTTCTGAAAAACATATTATAGTTATTTGATTCAATCAAATAGATTTTCATTAAGTACATATTGTATATCAGCACTGGTGAATACAAATATTACACACCAAAAATCTATAGCTCCTGCTATTGAAGAACTTACCATCTTATAATGGTCGTAAGATACATAAAGAAATATTTATTATATGAATTCAAATAGGACAAATCTTTACATAGAGCATCTATAAAGAAAGCTAAAGGATTCGGGAAGGGAATGATGACTTTGAGCACTTGGAGCTAGAATCTAAGATATGGCTTGAATCCTACGATGTCATTTAATCATAGAAAGTGGTATTATAGAAAGTGGTATTATATATTTGTCCTCAGTACCTTCTTTTCCAAATTTATATAATAATTTTTCTTTTATAATTGTCATAAAGGTCAAATGAAATAATAGAGAACCAACTCAGTTAAACACCAGTGTTTTCAGATAAAAGTATTTTTTTCCCTTTCTGATTTATTATATTAAAAAACCAAACTTCAGGAAAAATTTTAAATGTTTTGATAAGATATAAACATGGCATGAAATGATATGAATGAAATAACAGAGATGTTAAAGTGTTTATTTTTTCAAATTTTCAAATTTTTACACGTGACCTGAAACACCTACCCCATTCTGTGCAGAGATGAGAGACTATTTTGCGAAACATTGCATAGAGTCAGACTTTTCAAACATGTTAATTTTGCTGAACATTTTTCGTATCTTTTTTATTCTTTATTCCAATAGTACTCTGAGGCACCAGGGACAGAGAATGGAATACATCAGAAAATGCAGGTGATGTAAAAAACAAAAGACATGTGAAATATAAAATATATTAGCTATAAAATGTGAAAATAAAAAAGTGGCATGTAAATATAGATTATCATTGTTTAATTTTCTTAGATAAATTTCAAGATAGTTACTTCGTGCTTGAGAGTAGAACATATTTTAATGAACTTAAACCATACTTTATCAAATACCTAGCAACTGTCCTTAGATAATTCCATCACTTAATTGAGTTTCATTCCTAGACCCTCTGACTCTCTCTCTTTCAGAATAGAATTAATTAAATTTCTTTTATCACTTGTTTTATGACAAAAATGAGAAACCCTAAAACTTAACTTAGGTTTAGTTAGAAAAGTTCAACAGAGAAGCTAAGAAATGTTTCTTGGGAAATAAAGGAATTCTAGATATAATAAATTTTGCACATTTTTTTTTTGCTTACTCACTTGATTTGAAGCCATGAATTGCTTCTTCCAAAATTAGTACTTAGGACATCTTCCAGAAACTCCACACCCAATTAAAATGTATACTTAATTTTAAGCATATCTAAATCCTCATTATAAAAGACCATCTGAGGCACCTATGTTTAAATTCTCTAGTTAAGCAAATGTAAACACACAGACCCATACCATTTGCTGTTAAATTAGCTCTATGGTGCAAGCAACAGATATCTATGTGTATAGCTATTCCTTTATTTTACACAATCTGCTCATTTATTTTTGAAAAGAAATGGTCCAGTTTCAATGTTCATTTGATTTTACTCCCTTTTTTCCTTTCTTGGCATTTGATTTTATGGAAATATAGCTGGGCATTTAATACAGTTTTGCATGCCTTACAACTATGTTGTTTTTCATGCAAAATAGACATTTGCAAAGAATTACAGATGGGAAAGGATGCCCTATGGGATTTTTTTCTTCATTACAAAATTATCCTGATTCTAGCATTTTGCAACCACTTCATTATGAATGGAGAACATGGGGAAAATCAAATATTGCTGTTATGATAGCAATTTTCAGTAACACTCTTTCAAACAGAAAAATGATAGATTTGAAAAAAGGAGATCATTATGAAAAGATTTGCTTAAGTAAATTATTGCTAATTCTCTCTTTTCCCCATCACTTTCTCTATTTAGTAAGGAATAGACTCTTCCATTTTCCAGTCAAATATGGAAGTTCTGATAAAATTCTCAGTCTCCAGAGCATTACCAGATTCAAAAAATAGAATGGAGCACCAGCGGCTATTCCATAAACTACCATTTCATATTCAGAGTATCCCACTGCTGGCTTCAGAGTCAAACAAGAGAAGAACAATGGGAAAATGGCCCAGATATAGAATGAATGTGTGTGTGTATGTGTGTGTAATATATATCACATATCTTTGTGTGTACATATATCATACACGTATAATTTATAATTTATGTGTGTATACCTATGTATACATAGTCATGAAAATAAATGTATATGTTTGTATACCACTGTGTGTGCATATATTTATGATAGGTAAAGGGATCTCCCTGATGAAACTCTATCTTCCAATTCACGTTTGCAACTGCTCTGAAACTGTCTCAGAAATTTAAATATAGATCTTGCAAACTCCAAAGATAGCTCTATACATGTTGATATATTGACAAAACTGATGGAAAGAAAGAAAGAAAGCCAGGAAGGAAGGCAAGAAGGAAGGAAGGCAGGAAGAAGGCAGAAAGGCAGGAAGTCAGGAAGGAAGGAAGGAAGGAAGGAAGGAAGGAAGGAAGGAAGGAAGGAAGGAAGGAAGGAAGGAAGGAAGGGAAAAATAGTAGTAATAGTAGTAGTAACACTATTACTACTACTATTACTACTTACTATAGTAAAAAAGTACAATTAAATTGTAATACTAAATTGTAGTTCTACTCTGTGAGTAGTAGTAGGAGGTGCCCAAATGGGGGCCCAACACAGCTTGGTTTTTCTATTCTTCTCTCCTCTCCTCTTCTTCTTTCTTTCTTCTTTCCTTCCTTCCTTCCACTATCTCTTTCTTTTCATTCTTTTCCTTTTTTCTTCCTTCCTTCCCTCCCTCCTTCTATTTTTTCTTCCTTCCTTTCTTCCTTCCTTCCTTCTTTCCTTCCTTCTTTCCTTCCTTCCTTCCTTCCTTCCTTCCTTCCTTCCTTCCTTCTTCCTTCCTTCCTTCCTTCCTTTCTTTCTTTTTCTTTATTTCTTTTTTCTTTCTTTCTTTCTTTTTCTTCCTTCCTTCCTTCTTTCCTTTCTTCCTTTCTTTTCTTTCCTTTTTTCCTTCCCTTTTCTCTGTCCAAATAAAGTATCACATCATTACCTATAATTGTTCTGCCCAAAAGAATATAAATTTTGATCACTGAAACTTCCCAAGATATCTTTGAATTTATAGGCCAGTTTTTTTTTTGTTTTTTTTTTTTTTCCTAAGGACCATGCCTTAAACCCAGAATATTCTAGGTCTCATTGACTGGCCAAAAATAGATCCCAGTCAAGCTCCACTTGGTTAATGTTTGGGCCCTGATTGGGTCCAAATGAATTATAAATAGTCTGTTTTGGCCAGAAACCCCAAAGATCTTCCCCTCCTAGACTGGACTTTCTTTTATTAAATAAAAGAAGATATTCTCTGTTTCATTTCTTACCAGACTTTAATCACTGATTGGGCATTGCCTCAATTAAACTGAGATCTATTAAAGAACATAGCTTAAAAAGTTCAAGATCTCCCACTTTATTCAGAGCCATCTATAGTTTTGCTGATCTATATCTTGCCATAGGACACAGCTAACTCTGGAAGAGAAAATGAGACTATTGACTCTGCACAATCCTCCCTTAGTTAAATCTAATTCATTTGAAAGTCATGGCATCACCTCTCTGATGTCATGATTCTCTCTGAGAATAATGGAAAAACAACAAAAACAATAATGATACTGGTGGTGATGATAAAGACGATGATGACATATACTTAGTATTTATATAATGCTTTGAAATCTGAAAAGTACTTTACAGATGTTGTCTCATTTGATTCGCAACAATTCTGGGTAGCAGCTCTTCTGATTTTCATTTTAAGATGAAGAAAATGAACCTGAGAGAAGTTAAATGATTTGTCCACAGTAACACAACTTGAGAGTATCTGAGACATAATTTGAACTCTGGTCTTCCTGAATTAAAATTCATCATTCTATCCCTTATTGTGACTCTTGAAAGCTGATTAATATAAGGACCAACTATGAAAGAAGGAATAAACAAATCCACTCAATTGTGTGATTCTTGGAAGCATACTATGTTTGGTAACCTTAGCACTTAGAATAGCACTTGGCACAAAGTAGTTTTTTTTTTTTTTTTTTTTTTTTAATAAATATTGATTGATTGAATAAATAAAACAAGCATTTCTCAATGTAATTATTATGGACAAGGCATTGCATTAAGCACTAAAGCACAAATAGAAAATACAAGCTTTGTTCTCAAGTTGCTCACCCTCTTATAGGAAGAGATACATTTAGGGGATTTTAGCTGCAAGATTCATAGAAAGATCACATGGTTCTTAGGGTACACCAACAAAGCAGAGTGTAGTGTCTCTTTTTTGTATGATTTTCACTGATGAAATTATATCATTTATGATTTTGAACCAGATTTAAATGTACCAAGGACTTGGTGAAAAAATATTGCCACACAGCCCTGTTTGTAGTGGCTAGAAACTGGAAAATGAATGGATGCCCATCAATTGGAGAATGGCTGGGTAAATTGTGGTATACGAATGTTATGGAATATTATTGTTCTGTAAGGAATGGCCAGCAGGATGAATACAGAAAGGACTGGCGAGACTTACATGAACTGATGCTAAGTGAAATGAACAGAACCAGGAGATCATCACATACCTCAACAATTATATTGTATGAGGATGTATTCTGATGGAAGTGGATTTCTTTGACAAAGAGACCTAACTGAGTTTCAATGGATAAATGATGGACAGAAGCAGCTACACCCAAAGAAAGAACACTGGGAAACAAATATGAACTATTTGCACTTTTGATTTTCTTCCCGAGTTATTTTTACCTTCTGAATTCAATTCTCCCTGTGCAACAAGAGAACTGTTCGGTTCTGCAAACATATATTGTATCTAGGATATACTGCAACATATCCAACATATGTAGGACTGCTTGCATCTAGGGGAGGGGGTGGAGGGAGGGAGGGGAAAAATCGGAACAGAAACGAGTGCAAGGGATAATGTTGTAAAAAAAAAATTACCCTGGCATGGATTCTGTCAATATAAAGTAATTATTAAATAAAAATTTAAAAAAATATATTGCCACACATATGTGGCTACAGTGCTAACAGGAGCAGTTGTCAGGCTATATCTCTATGGTTAATTCCCAAGATGATGGCTTGAAGTAGTTAAAAAGTAGAATGTCTATTTATGAGCATCTTCCTTTAGTTCAGGTTCCTAGGCTATTCTCATCATAGGACATAGTAGTCAAGTTGGTGGTTGGTATTTTAACATGCCTAGTACATGGAAGTACTAATATATTTCCATTAAGAGATTCTTGAATATATACATTTTTAAGAAAACTATTCTGAGAAGAGAGCCACTGTCTGGAATAAATATTGAATCTAAATATATAGTGCATTGCTGTAGATTAGCATGTCTAGCTATTAAGTGAAATGGTTCAAAAAAAAAAGCTTAAGACATATCTAGATATTAAAAAAAATCCATATGACTACTAAATGTTTAACCTTACTGATGCATGCATCTAACTACCAGAAGCCACTCTAATTTTAAAAGTCAATTTCTTAATTAGAAATCATTCATTGTCTATTTGTTGCAAAATGACATGAATGTTGTAAAATTACAAAAATGTCACCTTCACCACAAAGAAGAGCTAAAAAGGACAGCTCCAGACACTTTTTTTTTCCTCCACAGGTGTGTGATCCACAGGTATGGAACACTATATACTATATCATATTTTTTATCTATTTTTTAGATTTTGTTGATTTTGTTCTATGTCCATTCTTTTTGCTTTAAAGTTTTTTTTGTTTTGTTTTGTTTTGTGGACTGACTCTGGAAGAAAAGAAAGTGAGATACAGAGGAAATCTAGGCAATATAAAAAGAAAATAATAGCTTTAAATCTATTGGTAATGATATGGATGTTGTTAGTATTCAACAATATCCTACAAGATCATTCCCTAGTATTTTCTCTTCTTACTTATGGAATCATTGCACAAATTTGTACAATGTTAGAAATGTATTATTTTTATTATGTGGACAAATCAATCAATACACACTTATTGAAGGCTTACCATATGCACATGGATTAATATAAGGAATTTCATAATCTAACCTCCACCTTCAAGGGATGTAAAATCAAGTTGAGAAAGCTTCCAATCTAATTAACAATAGTGATGCTACATTAAGAAATTTGACACAGTTGGCAATATGAAGAAATTACTTTAGACACAGAAAATAATTCTTCAGAGAAATGTATTTGCATATAGGAGTATAACACCACAGGATTCAGAGCTGGAAGGAAGCTTAGTGATTACATAGTCCAAACCCTCATTTTATAGATGAGAAAATGGAGATCTAGATATGTTATTTGTCTTTCACACAGGTAGTAAGCAATAGAACTAAGATTAAAACCCAAATCCTCTAACTTTATATCTAATACTCTTGCTATTTCATCTTATTAAAAGATTCCATTAATAATTCTTTTCTCTCTTAAAAAAATCCTTAAAAGTCTTAGTAGCACATGAATACAGTGTTCACTGGAGATATAGATCCAGAGTCAAAGGGGAAACTAGTTTTAATAAAACAGTATCTCATATCATTCCTCCAACTCAGTAGGGTAATTTATAAAGATAGATTTTGCATCACAATCTGAAAATGAATTGGTCAGATAGCTGTCAGAAAAGAGAAGGCTAGAAGCCTGAGACATGTGTCCTACGCAGAAAATGTCCTGTCCACTGGGTATAAATTAGGAAAGAATTTACAAGGATAAATCAATTCATCTTAAATGTCACAAGCTTGTGCTAAATAAAATCAGCCTCTAAAATAATCTGGTCCCAAACTGAATATGAAATTGTGGTTTTGAATTGCACTAAGAAGCCATCTAGAAAAGAGCACAGATTCTAGAATCATCCTGTGTCATGTTATTTGCAAAAAAAAAAAAAAATGCTATCTCTATAGCATTCTCAACATTCTCCTCAGCTAAATGTCTCCTATAATCAACAGTATTTTGAAGGTTGGTTATTTTGTAGATGAAGGGGAAACCCCAATTTGCTAAGAAGTCAGCTGGTCTTCAAGAGGAGGAAAATGAGATAAAATTCATCAAAGGAATTTCATGAAGAAGGATGTCAGATGTGAACCAAAAACTATAATTAAGGAATAGAAGGAAATAAACAAGAATCAGTCTGTAACTTTCCTTGACACAGAAAATCCTATGTCTCCAAGAAATTCCTTTCTACCATTAGATCTTACCCTCAAGACTGCAAGTTAGTGCTCCATCAAAACAATGATGTAACATGAAGAATGGTATCCTTAAAAATGCAGTTAAAGAAAACAGAAGTATAAAAAGAAAGAAAAAGTATAAATGAAGTATTAACTCCTTAATTCTTGGGAAGAGGGAGGTTAGCTCTTCAGAAATTATATAGTCTTGCTTCTGCATTAAATGACTACAGGAGGCTATGAATGCAAAAAGAGCATCAGGATGCACTAGAAAAAGTATTGGAACATCATTAAGAGGACCTTAGTTGAAGACTTGGTTTTGCCATTTAATGTATGACTTTAGGTAATTCATTTAACTTTTCCAAGACTCATTTTTTTTCATTGAATTTAATTCAATAAGTCTATATTAAGAGACTACTAGATACCAAGCACCTCTCTAAGTACTAAGAATACAAAAAGAAAATTGCCCCTTTATTTAAGGACATTACATTTTTGGGTGGGGAAAAAGAAGCAATAGATTTTTCTCAGGCTTCTATTTCATCAGTGGCAAAATGAGAAGTTGTTCTAGGTTATTTAAGAGTCATATTCCTCTTTTTTCTTAAGAATGTTTTTGGGATAGAATCCTAGCAGTAGTATTACTGAGTCAAAGGATATGTATGTCTTATAGTCCTTTAGGCATAGTTCAAAATTGCTCTTCGGAATGGCTGGATCAATTCACCACTATACCAACAATGAGTTAATGTTCCATTTAAAAAAAAAATGGAAAAAGACTAAATATATATATATATATATATATATATATGTGTGTGTGTGTGTGTGTGTGTGTATTTTTAATGCATATATATGTGTGTGTGTGTGTGTGTGTGTGTGTGTGTGTGTATGTATAAAATATACTTTACCACAGCTTTTTTGTGGTAAGTATTGGAAATCAAGGAATAATCATGTGGGGAATGGCTAAAATGAGCTGTGGTATATGACTGTACTGGAATATTATTGTTATAAGAAATGACAAACAGAATAATTTCTGAAAAAAATAGAAAGACTTACAAGGAATGATGCATAGGGAAATGATCAGCACCAAGAGAAGATTGCACATAATAACAGCAATATTGTTAAATGGAGAATTGTGAATGATTTAACTATACTTAGAAATACAATGATCCAAGGCAATTCCAATGGATTAATGATGAAGCATACTATCCACCTCTAGAGAAAACCTGACATTGTCTGAATGCACACTGAAGCATGCTATTTTTCACTTTCTCACATTTTTTCTTAAGTGTCCTTGTACAAAATTATAAATATGCATATATTTTATATAATTATACATGTATCCATATTTGTTAACCATTTAAAGGAGAGGGGAGGACATGGGAGGAGTAAAAGATAGAATTTGAAATTCAAAATTTTAAGCAAAAATGTTTAAAATTTAAACAAATTAACAGAGAAGCAAAACCAAGTTTTATTCCTTATTTAATTTATGTGATATAATGATTTCAGTAGCATATAAAGTTAAATACAAAATAATTTCCAGAACAAATGTTGAACATGAAAAGCAATTATATTTGCAATAGAATAGAATTCCAGAAGGCACAATGGAAGAATAGAACACAGTGTTATATTAACACAAATGGACACAATTGAAATCACTGAGAATAAGGTTTCAAGGAGTATTTGTCAGGTAAGAGTTTTAGCTAGGCAGCCATTTTGAGTGATGCCTAAGGCAATAGATTACTACTTAAAATTATGAGAATGTTGATGCAATTTTTGTTATAAACTTGCAGGGATGATCAAAAGCTAATATTATACAAAAGTGAGTCATTATTTCATCATGTCTTGAGCTTATGGTACTTCCATCTGAGTTATAACAAAAAAGTAGATTATAATCTACTGATTACTAGTTATATCCATAACAAAAAAAAAAAAGATTAGAGATGATATAATAAAAAACAGAGAAGTATCATATGCTACTTACTTATGCAGACCAAATAGATGAAGACCTTGGTCATTGAGTATTAACCCAAAAAAATTCAGCAGTAGAGAAATGAACCAATTGCAGAAAGGAATGAGTTTTAAAAAGGGAATGCATTAAATTCATTCTTATATAGGCTCTTAAAGAATATTTGCTACAATGGCTTGACAGATTGAATTCCACACAGAGAGGCACTATTGTAAATCTGATATTGAAATCGTTAACTTTTGAATTATCTAAGCTGATGGCTGTCATACAAGTAGAGAGCTATAGAGCATGCTAGCTGATTTTCTTTTAGTTATATACTTGATAGATAAACTTAAGGATAAATAGAAAAGGGTATCCATGAGATAGAAATACCATAAATTAAAACCACCTTCAATGTTCAATATTACAAAGGAAGACATGAATAATGACATCAACAAGGCAAAGACCAATAAAAAAAAAAATCATTAAGTGTGAGTAGGAAAACATGACACTGATTATTCTTGGGCTAATTGTAGAAATGTGTATTATTATTTTATAACCGAGATAATGTTTTCCTGGAGTTTATGATTATGTAAAAGTGACAGAGGTTAGGACAAGTATACAAAGAAAAGGAATAAAAGGACAAAATGGGTTTTATCTCATCGGCTAAAGTAGTAAAATGTTACACAACCTTGCTTCTGGGGAGTTATTTTTATAGCACAAAGCTTCCTGTGTCAGAAATTATAAGATACAAGCTCAGATGCTGACACATATTGACTGTGTGACTCTGGGTACTTAACCTCTCATTGCTTTGGCCAGCTCTGTAAGATGGTAAATTGTAGGGTAAGTACAGATGTACATCTTTAAAGAGATTTTCTCTCTGGGACTCATTATGCTAATGAAATTATTGCTAGAACCTCAAATAACAATCAATACCATACTATGAGCTTAGGAGGTAAATAGTATATGTTTAAAGTAAAATATGTAAATAAATTTGATAATCAGACTAAATAATTCATAAGAAAATTACAAATAAGAATTCATATAAATACATATATGTCTAAATGAAACAATAACAATGATAATAGCTAGCATTCATATAGTGCTTACTATCTGCCAGGCATTTTACTTTACAAAAATCTTATCTGATCCTCACAACCCAGAGAGTTATTTACTATTTTTATCTATTTTACAGATAAGGAAACTGAAAAAGAGAGAGAGAGAGAGAGAGAGAGAGAGAGAGAGAGAGAGAGAGAGAGAGAGAGAGAGAGATTACTGATTTGCCCAAGATCACACAGGTAGTAAATATCTGAGGTGGTATTTGAACTCAAGATTTTTTTGACATAACTGATACAGTGAATAGAATATTGAGCCTTGGGGTCAGAAAGATATGTCTCTTTATAAGAATATCTGTGTGTTTGCACACACATATTAGTCCATATGTCCACACACATTAAAATATCCATACATGTGTGTATATCTCTATGTGTACATTAGGATAATTAAATATAGACACCCACACAAGTAAGGAATTATCAAGATTTGTATTTTTCAGCTTGGACGATAATTGTAAATATGTCATATTCCTTAAATTGTTTCCCCTTTAGACTTTCCCTTTTCTGTTAACAGCAACATTTTATTTCTAATTACCTATATTTAGAACTTTGGACTAATACTTTGTAAAGTGATGGCTAAGCGAGTATCTAAGTATACACTATCTCAAAGTAATTGGAAATGTGCCAGATAAAGTAAAACAAAAAATAAGACATGTCAAACAGGAAATAAAAATGACTATCACCAGAAAAACATCAAAGACAACTACACAGAAACAGGGGGTAGGGAAGGAGGTAAAGCCACATAGATATATCAAAATAATGAAGAAATCCTATATAGAGTAGGAAAAAGTTATACAAAAGAAGTCATGTAAGGGTAAAGAGTCATAGTAGGAGAGCCTACTTCAGGCTAAAAAAAATAATTGAAAGAAAAAACACAAGAACTGTCAGAATAATTTAAAAGATAAAGAATTGAAGGAAGAAATAAGAATGGGAATTGCTATACAAATTATAGTACTCAAAGAAGAAATTTTTTAAAAAGATTTTTTTTAAATCACTTTGAATAAAATATGGTGAAGATCTTTATAGTAGTGAATTCTTTGGAATGTGATGTTCCTTAATGGAAAGAAAACTACTTTATACTCCAAAATAATATATACTACAAAGCTTTTCTTATGCATCCTTCCAAAAAATAGATTTTTCAGCCAAGAAGAAAAATTTGAAAAAAAAAAAAAAAAAAAAAAAAGCTCATTTCAGTAGGTTCATATTCTGGCTTTGCTTTTTAATGACTCCATGACCTTTAAAAAATTACATGAGATCTTGGTTTTCTTCTCTGAAAAATTGGCCTGGATAATCACTAAGATACCTTCTTACTCTGGAGCTATAGTTTTATAACAAGCCATAAGAAGAGGTGCATTTGATATAAATTTAAGAAATATAAACAAGTCTAAATAGAAAGAGAAGACTATGTAAATAAATCAGGTTTAGTGTACTTCAGATATTAATGAAGTCAGTTGAACTTCAAAACTCCTTCCTTGATCCAAGAGCCATCGAGAAAACAAAGAAAGACACATTATAGGATCAAAAAAGCTAACTGCATTACGGGAAGGACATGGTTGGGAAAATAACTGAATGAATATTTAGAAAAACTAGAAGGTAACTTTTATAAAAGTGGGAACATAAAGAATAAGTAGAGGAAAAAATGTGCTTATGTAGTGGGGAGCAAAGGAAAAGAAAAACAATTTTCCTTTAGAAGAGTCAGCTGACTTTTATCTAAGAGTCATTAGGAGAACTGTCTCTGGAATATTCATAAGAGTTATCTTGCAGGGCTGCAGGGCGAGTAGAAAGGAGAAAAAAAATCAATAGGTGGGGCAGCTAGATGGTGCAGTGGATAGAGTAAGAGCCCTAAAGTCAGGAGGACCTGAGTTCAAACCTGGTCTCAGACACTTAATAATTTCTAGCTGTGTGAGTCTGGGCAAGTCACTTAACCCCAGTTGCCTCAGCATAAATAAACAAACAAACAAACAAACAAACAAATAAATAAATAAATAGTTGTTGGATGTGATGAGAGAAATGTGAAAGGTATTAAGGAAATGGAAATTTTTTTTCATCTTATTTGGGCAGGAAAGAAAAGGAGGTTAAGTATTAGTCTCCCTGAATCCTCACTTAATAGAAAAGTTTTCAACAGAAGAAAGGATGGGAAAACCATACATTCTCTATATGGATTTAAGTTTTCAGGGCAAGAAAGGAGAAAAATCATATAAAATTTCTGGAAAAGAACATCCACAGAAGAATATTATTAAATCCTAAATGAGCTGCTTGAGTGGAAGGAAGAGAGCAAAAATGAGAGATTAAAAAAAACATAAACAAGGAGTTTAACATGGACAGCAATTTGTAGTTGTAGATTTATCATTTCCTTAATGATCTAACTCCCTCTGCCAGTACAAATCAGCAGATCAATCAATAGTCCTAAAGATTTGCCTGAGTTACTGAAAATTAATTAATTTATATAGTATTATTCAACGTGTCACATGAAGCTTTTAATCCAGGTCATACTTTCTCTGATGCCTCATACTTTCTTCTTTTGCCTCAGAATCAGATTATTGGTAGCAAAACAAAACACAAATAGTGTGAGCTCAAAAGAGAAAAATATTAAGAATTTTATGGGGGGAATCCATAAACTTAAAATATGAATGGATCAAGCTCATCAAGAAAAAAGAAGACAATGTCAGAATCAATTAGAAAACAACACAGTGATTTGTAACACACAAAAAACAATTAAAATACAATGACAAATAGAAAGTTAAAATTAGAGGCTAAACAAAAATTTATTTTTTTGCATAAGTAAAAAAAGTTGATACATTAATAATTTTAGATAAATAGAAATAATTGAAAAAATTGTTTGTTTAGAAACAAACAATAAGCCATGTAGTAAGGCTGAATCAAAATGGTGTACTGAAGGTTCTCCTCCAAACTCTTCCAAATACCTTTAAATAATGACTCCAAACAAAATTTGGAGCGTCAGAAGCCACAAAAAGATGGAGTGGAACAATTTTCTAGCAAAGGGAGGCTTGGAATGTCAACAGGAGAGCTCTGTTGCATCAGGGTACCTGGAGCACAATCATAGCACAGGCCATACCAGCACAGCCTGAACCCCAAGAAACCAGGAGTGAGCTATAGGGTCTCTGAATTTGCACCATGGACAGCAATCTCTAGACCTCTCAGACTACAGAGGCCAAGGACAAAGCAGTAAGAAAGATTTGCATATTATAGTGTAAAGGAAGCAAAATCCCAGGATCAAGCTTTGAGGACCAATGAATCATCATCAGTAGCAGCTGTGATGGGGTAACAGCAGCAATCGCAGCAGCAAAAGTGATAGCAGGATACTCTCAGCCTACAAATGCAGAGGGCAGACAGCTGGTCAGAGAGAGACTATACCTTGTAGTTCCCTACTTGACCTGTGGCAAGACTCTATTGCTTTCTCCATACTTACAACTGGGTAGCAGTATTGATTCACAGTACAGGTTTCTGGAAACACATCCCTACTTTAACAAAGAGTTAAAAGCCCAGTAATAGACTGGGGAAATGAAAAAGCAACAGAAACAGATTCTGACCATAGAAAGTTACTATGGTGACAACAGAAAATAAAATGCACAATCAAAAAATGATAACAAAGTCAAAGTTCCTACATCCAAATTTCCAAGAAATATAAGAAATGGTATCAGGCCATGGAAGAGCTGAAAGGGGATTTTGAAAATCAAGTAAGAGAGGTAGAGAAAAAATTAGAAAGAAAAATGAGAGTGAAGAAAAGTAAAATGAGCAGAACCAGGAGATCATTGTATATGGCAACAACAAGACTACAAAATGACCATTTCTGATGGACGTGGCTCTCTTCAACAATGAGAGATTCAAACCAATTCCAATTGTTCAGTGATGAAAAGAGCCATCTACACTCAGAGAGAGGCCTGTGGGAACTGAGTGTGGATTACAACATAGCATTCTCACTCTTTCTGTTGTTTGCTTGCATTTTGTTTTTGTTTTCCTCAGTTTTTTTTTTTTTCTTCTTGATCTGATTTATCTTATGCAGCAAGACAACTGTATAAATATGTATACATATATTGGATTTAATACATATATTTTAACATATTTAACATGTATTGGACTACCTGCATCTAGGGGAGGGAGTGGGGGGAAGGAAGGGATAATTTGGAACAAAAGGCTTTGCAAAGGTCAATGTCAAAAAATTACCCATATGTATGTTTAGTAAATAAAAAAAGTTTTAATAAAAAAAGATCATTTATAAAACTTGGAAGAATACTTTCACTTATAAATAATGAAATCAGAAGCTAGATTGTAGAAAGTTTAGAAGATAGTCAAAGAAAAGCAGAGATAATTAGTATATTGAAATTTCTTGAAGATTTTTGATGAGAAATGGAGACCTATCAACAATAATAGATCAAATTAAAAGAATAGAGAACTAACTTTCTTAAAAGCTTAACTTTTTAAAATAATATTTTCTTTCTGACTGCTTGCAATATTATCTCCTTGAGCAGGGAGTTCTGGAATTTGAAAATAATATTCCTAAGAGTTTTCATCTTGGGATCTCTTTCAGGAAGTGATTGATGGGTTATTTCAATTTCCATTATATCCTCTGTTTCTTAAATGCCAGAATAATTTCCTTTGCCAATTTCTTGAAAGAGCATATCTATTAGTTTGTGTGTTTTTTTTTTTTTTTTTGGTCAAGTAATACAAGTACAAATAGTACAATAATTTTTAAATTAATTTTTCTGGGCTTATTTTCCAGGTCAGTTATTTTTCCAATGAGATTTCACATTTTTTCTACTTTTTCATTCTTTTGATTTTGTTTTGTTGTTTCTTGATTTCTCACATAATCATTAGCTTCCATTTGCTCAATTGTAATTTTTAAAGAATTATTTTCTTCTGTGAATTTTTTGTACCTGCTTTCCCATTTGGCCAATTTTGCTTTTTGAGGCATTCTCCTCATTGGCTTTTTTGTATTTCCATTTGCATCATTCTCATTTCTCTTCCCAATATTTCCTCTACTTCTCTTATTTGATTTTCAAAATCCCTTTTGAGTTCTTCCATAGCCTGAGATCAATATTTATTTTTCTTGGAGACTTTAGTTGTAGGAAGTTTGATTTTGTTATCTTCTTCTGATTGTGTTTTTTTTTATCTTCCTTGTCTCTCTATGGTGAGAATATTTTTCTATTGTTTTCTCATTTCCCCAGTTTATTATTTGATTTGAAACTATTTGCTGAAATAGAATTCTGTTTCCAGGATGGAGGATGCAATGTCCCAAGATTCAAGGATTTTGCGTAGATTTTTAGAGATCCTCTACAGAGGACCTGTAAGTTTTCAGTTCTTCCAAGATGGTATGACCCAAAGAAAGAATTTTATTACTCTCTTGCCCTGTGCTCTGGTCTGTGAAAGACCACATACAATCTTTTCTGCCCTGAAACCATAAAGAGAATCTAGGTTCCACTGTGGCTGTCAGTTCTTGTTTACAAATACACCTTCCCACCTGGATTGCCATCAGACTTGTGTTTTGAATATGGGCAAACAACAGAGTTTTGTCTCAGTGCTAGCAAAGATATCCCTCTTATCTTCTTCTGACCAGCTGTTCAACTGCCTTAACATCTTTGTCCTGAGCCCTCTGAAAGCTATGGCTACCGCAACTTCCACTGTTGATTTAGTGGCTCCCAATGCCTGCTCCTGGTTTACTGGGGCTCCTCTCTCACCCACCACTGCAGCAATTGATTCAAAAGCCCCAAGAACTTCTCCTGGTTTGCTGGAACCCAGTCAGTGCTAAACTGTGCTCCACTCTCACCCTAGTGTGACAGACCTTTCCTGCTAACAAGCTAAGTTCTCTTGGGCTGGAAAAATGTTTTATCTTGTCTTTTCAAGATTTTGAAATTTATTTAGAGTAATTTTTTTGACTTTTTATTAGTCATATTTGCCAATGACAATAAAGCAGAAATGGGGAAAAGAACATGTATGTCTATGTCTTACTTATTTAGGTGTTAAAGATTAAATCTTCATTCCCTCAAAATTTTTGAAATTTGCCATATTTCTTGATGTCAGCCTCTACAACTTTTTGGAGGAGTAACATGTGGTAGAAAGAACATAGGGACTAAGAAGATCTTGCTCTAGTCTACCATTAACTAATTTTCTGTGCAAGACATGTCAACTCCCTGTACCTTACTTTTCTCATCTATAAAATGAGGAGATCCTTTCCACTCCTTTCCAGTGTCCTTTCTTATCCTATGAAGTGGAAATATTTTTTCATCTAAGATTATAAAACCTTGAAATTTTATTTTATTTTAAAAACATTTTACTTTCAAAATATATGCATAGATAATTTCCAACATTTACCCTTGAAAAACCTTGCATACAATTTTTTCTCTCTCCCTTCCCCTCACCCCATGCCCTAGATGGCAAATAATCTAATATATGTTTAACAAGAGCAGTTCATATATATATATGTATATATTTCTACAATTATCATGCCACGCTAGAAAAATCAGAATAAAAAGAAAAAATGAGAAAGAAAACAAAATGCAAACCAACAACAACAAAAAAGTGAAAATGCTATGTTGTGATCCATACTCAGCTTCCACAGTCCTCTCTCTAGCTGCAGGCTCTCTTCACAAAACCATTAGAACTAGCCTGAATCACCTTGATTATCATATAATCTCGATGTTGCTAAGTACAATGTTCTTCTGGCCCTACTTACTTCACTTAGTATCACTTCATTTTAGTTTCTCCAGGCTTCTCTGAAATCATCCTGTTGATCATTTCTTATAGAAAAATAACATTTCATAACATTCATAGACCATAACTTATTCAGCCATTCTCCATCTGATGGGCATCCACTCAGTTTCCAGTTCCTTGCCACTAAAAAAAAGGGCTGTTATAAACATTTTTGTACACGTGGGTCCTTTTTCCTTTTCTATGAATTCTTTGGAATACAGGCCCAATAGAAAAACCGTTGGATCAAAAGGTATGCAAAGTTTGATAGCCCTTTGAGCATAGTTCCAGATTGTTCTTCAGAAAGACTGGATCAGTTTACATCTTCACCAGTAATGTATTAGTGTGCAGGTTTTCCCATATCCTCTCCAACATTTTATCATTATTTTTTCCTGTCATTTTAACTAATCTGAGAGATGTGTAGTGGTATCTCAGAGTTCTCTTAATTTTTATTTCTATGATCAACAATTATTTAGAGAATTTTTTCATTTGAAAATGGTTTAACTTCTTCATCTCAAAATTGTCTGTTTATATCCTTTGACCATTTGTCATTTGGATAATGGCTTATATTCTTATATTTTTGAGTCAATTCTCTCCATATTTTAGAAGTGAGACCTTTATTTGAACCCTTGGATGTAAATTTTTTTTTTCTCAAATTTTCTTTCAAAATGCTTTTCAGCTTTCCAAGTAGTTTTTGTTAGGTTCTTTCCCAAAGTACTTTTGTTCATAAATTTATAATATACTCACAAGGCATGTTTTTGCCTCTAGTTCTCAGTTACCTTGTGTAATCTTTTCATCACTTTTCTATTTTTTAATCTTATCTACATTGGTTTGGTTTGTACAAAACCTTTTAAACTTAATATAATCGAAATTATCCATAAATTATCCATTTTGTATTCCATAATGCATTCTAGTTCATCTTTGGTCACAAATTCCCTTATTCTATACAGATCTGAGAGTTAGACTATCCTTTTTTTTAATTTGCTCATTTTATCATTCTTTATGTCTATTATCAAAAATATTGGAGTACTTTATTCTTTCCTTCTCAACTCATTGTACAATTGACATAACTGAGGCAAACAAAATTAAGTGCCTTGTCCAGGGTCACATAATTAGTATCTGAGACTGGATTTAATTCAGAAAAATGAGTCTTCCTTCCTCTAGGCTTGCCATTTTAATCACTTTGCCACCAAGCTGCATTTAAAAAGGTAGCATTACTGTATCAAGATATAAAGATCTTATATGTTTTTGTAGATCATACTTCATTAGTTCACAAAACCTGAAGTAATAAGAAACTGTATAGAATATTTAATTCAACTTCTTTGACAGATGGATAACTGAGTTTAAGGAAAGATAAGTGGTTTATTCAAGTTCATATACATAGTGATCATCAGAGGCATAATTTTGACACACATCCTCAGATTAGAGAATTGGTGCTCCTTCCATTTTATCATATATAAGGGAAATGTAGAAAAATTTATATATATGTATATGTATACATATATATACAACGTAAATAAATGTTATAATAATATCTAAACTAATCTATACATTCCATACAATATTAAACTATCAAGAAGTCATTTTATAAATCTGAACAAAATAATCACCAAATTCAGTTAAAGGAACAACATGCCAAATATTTCAAGGAAAGCATGACCATATTTCAAAACATATTCAAATTATAAACTAGTTAATATGTTCAAAAAAATAGAAAAGTGATGAAAAGAGTACACAAGGTAACTGAGAACTAGAGGCAAAAACATGCCTTGTGAGTATATTATAAATTTATGAAGAAAAGTACTTAGGGAAAGACCTAACAAAAACTACTTGGAAAGCTGAAAAGCATATTGAAAGAAAATATATTTATACCACATATACTGTTTGTACTACAATGCATCCAGATACCTGTGATCCCACCCTCAACTTCCTTTTTCCAACCTTCTTCAGATATTGTCTTCCTTCATTAGAATGTAAATTCCTTGAAAGCAAAAACTATCTTGCTTTCTTGGTTTGTATCCCAGAAATATATAGCACAGTATCTACCACACAGTAACTAGTTAGCAAATGCTTTCTCAATTATCTATCTATCTATCTACCTATCTATTTATCTATCAGCCTATCAGTACATAATATAACATAATGCTAAGCAAAAGGTAAATATGAAAAATTCAGAGATACATAGAAATTAAGAAAGGAGTAAAGAAAACTAAGAGATTTTGTTTTTGTTGTTGTTCAAACATTCATGATGCTATAGATCATAGAAGACTCCACTATTTCTCAAAGTTTGTTCAAGTTCATATTCATTATTCTCATAACACTACTTATCTCCTTTTCTTTTTGCCGTCAATCTTTTCCAAAATCAGAGTCTATTCTAATGAGTACCATCTTCTCATTATGCAGCCAAAGTATTTAAGCTTCAGCTTCAATATTTCACCTTCAAGTACATAGTCTGAATTAATTTCTTTAAGTACTAAGGGATTATTATCCACCTCAGTGTATGTAATGATTACCTAAATTAAATTCTTCTATTCCTATCTAAGTTCACTGATACTCAAGATAATGATATTTAATCTTTCTATCTCCTGTTTGACCATATAATTTTTGTGTACAAATAAAATCATTTGAATAAAAATCTCACTAAATAAAAACAGAATTCAGGTCGAATATAATAGACAATAGCTGTTACATATAACTAAGCACAAAACCTACCTTCTTTCTGTTAAAAATAATAAATTAAAAGAGAATAGAATTACCTGTTTATTGTTACAATCTACCTATCTTCTCAATTTCAGTAATTTTTTTTTCATTTTTCTAATGGGCTGATACTATGAATGAAGGGTTTATTTAGATTTTAGTGATGTGCCAAAATACATTGATTAAAAAATTAAAATACTTTTATTGACTCATTTAAATCTTAGAGTTAAAAATAGTTTATGCATTTATTTTCAGGATGTTTCATATGATGAGGAAAACACTTTTAGAAAATGAAATAGTTGATTTATAAACAAAGTAAAGTTCAGTGATGAAAAATCTGTAATAGCAAATAAAAGGTACAATTTGGATCAAAAATGAATTGAAAACACTTTAAAATAATAGATCTGATTCAGGTGATAATGACTTGCACAAAATTCCTGATGACTCATCAGGATAAACATCAGCCAATAAGCTAGATTCACATAGTGTAAGTCCATGGGATATAGATGACTCAGTATGGAAAATGTTGACATTTTAAATTGATTATTTGCTTCTTGACCAATAATTCCCAAATCTAAAGTAGTCATTGATTCTGATCTGCTTCTAGACTGGTGAATTGTACATCAATGGAGGGACATTTTCCAATTTACATTTAATTAGAAAATCTCAAAAGAAACCTAGTGAGACAGCCCTTAAGTCTTTGCAAACATCAGAGTAGGTCATGGTGGTGCATTCTATTGATGGCGAGCCACATCATCCTCCTGAAAGCTTTCAGTAATAGCTATCCTCACAAGAGAGAGTTATATAAAACACTTAAACTCTATGCCTCGAAGCATGTAATTTTCTCCTACTTTATTTCAAAGTTGTTTGTTTGGCTACACAAATCCTTCTGCAGTTTTGTTAATTTTGCTACCAGGTCTATTACTGGGACATCAAAGGCTTCTGTAGCAAAATCAGACAAACTTGTCAGTGCTGAAGGCTATAGGTTCTTTAATTATTTTATTTAAGAGCAGGGCAAATGGTTTAACATAGATGGTGACACAGAGGCAACAATAATGTTTGGGCAATATCCACCCAACAAATTAAGCCAATCACTGACACAAGCAAGGGTATCCAGGTGACCCCATGAACGGAGGTCAGAAATGATTACTTGACAATAAGATAGGAAAGGGTATATAATGACCAGAACCAGGTGTATTTTTAGAAACCTTTCTATTTGACAGTTTCAAAGGAGAAAGTTTTGCATAATCTTAACCCAAACTTTTGCCAGACTTCTAGATCATATTGATGAAACTCTCTGTCCTTTATGCATCAAAACAATTCAAGAATTCTGAGAAGGGTCAGTTATTTTATAGGAAAAGATAACTTCTTATTTAGAAATATTTGACTGGTTCCCCACTCCTGATTTCAATGATGTCATTAACAAGTGGTTGGAGGCTGGAAGGTTCTAGATAAGATGTTTCCAAGTGCAGAATATTATAGATATGTAGATTTTCTAGAAAGGGAGATAGGCAGGAAGAAGCAGGTACCAGGAAAAAAAAAATTATTGTTACCGAATCCAAATTAGCCTATTGGCTAGAGAATGTTCATGTCAAAATGTGGCATTTTAGCTTCTAAGGGTATTTAAACTTCTGTATCTTATGCTATTTGATAACTAAAACTTTTTTAAAAATGTGATATGTATCATTATTTGGCAGAGATTTGAGACAGAGAAAACTTTTAGGTTAATGCAAGCCTAGGTAAGACACACACAAAAAAAAAAAAAACCTCAACTAAGGCTTGATTCATTTAATAATGTACTCATTGGTACAGAAGAATAATTAAACTCCTTGTCTCTGATTTTCTTTCCAAAAGTTGTATCCTCTTATCTCGAGGAATGTTATAAAATTCTCAAAACAAAATTTATATTTGCTTCCATTTTAAAATCACACAGAGAAGGTACATTACAATATTAACCAAATAATGATACATATCAAATTTTTTAAAAGTTTTAATTTATTATTTTTAACAGAAAGAAGGTAGGTTTTGTGCTTAGTTATATGTAACAGCTATTGTCTTTTATATTAGACCTGAATTCTGTTTTCGTTTAGTGAGATTTTCATTCAAATGATTTTATTTGTACACAAAAATTATATGGTCAAACAGGAGATAGAAAGATTAAACATCATTATCTTGGGTATCAGTGAACTTAGATAGGAATAGAATAATTTAATTTAGGTAATCATTACATACACTAAGGTGGATAATAATCCCTTAGTACTTAAAGAAATTAATTCAGACTATGTACTTGAAGGTGAAATATTGAAGCTGAAGCTTAAATACTTTGGCAGCATAATGAGAAGATGGTACTCATTAGAATAGACTCTGATTTTGGAAAAGATTGACGGCAAAAAAAAGGAGATAAGTAGTGTTATGAAAATAATGAATATGAACTTGAACAAACTTTGAGAAATAGTGGAATCTTCTATGATCTATGGCATTATGAATGTTTGCACAACAACAAAAACAAAATCTCTTAGTTTTCTTTTCTCCTTTCTTAATTTCTATGTATCTCTGAATTTTTCATATTTACCTTTTGCTTAGCATTGTGTTATATTATGTACTGATAGACAGACAGGCAGATAGATAAATAGATCTGACTTTAAAAACAAAATTGTCTAGGAAAAGGTAAAAATAGTAACTGTGTTATACAGAAGTACAAATGAAGGATAGAAACAGAGGCATTAGAAGGAAGAAGTTTCATAGTTCTGAAAAGCTACTCACATTGGGAATAAGTTAAGTAGGCAACACTACATATAAAATCAAGAATATAACATCCTCCAAAATTTATAAAGAAATAAAGGGGAAAGAGATGGAGGGAAGGAATAGGATTAGAAGTAGTATAGAAGAATATGTAGATTTAAGGCTGTAGAATAAGATCTCTTTTTTAAGGGAAAAGTGATAAAGAATGGAGAAAAGGGTGGCAGAAGATCAGGTGGGGTTACAAAAGGTGTTTAGATTAACAAGAGTAGAAGAGAGTGTATAGATAAATGAGAATGGGGTAAAGAAAGAAGGAAAGGATGGGGTAGAAAATAAGGGAAATGGGGGAAAAGGTTAAGTAATAGCAAGGAAAGTTAAGGAGAATTAAAAATAGAAGAGTTATCAGTCATAGGAAATGAGACATACACACACACACACATACAAAAACAAGGATCAGAAATGAAATTCACTAGAAAAATAGTAAGGCTAATAACCATTGATCTTAAACAAATTCAAACTTAAAGATTCAATCAAGAGAGAAATCCATATTATATGTCAGTAATATTATTATTGTATAAGATGCATGTTTGCCTATGGGTAAGTACATATGAATATATATATGTGTGTGTGTGTGTGTGTGTGTGTGTGTGTTAGTATCTGTGGGCATATATGCATGTGTATGTAGACATATGTGGGTAGGTATAAATGTCTATGTGTATGTACACATATATGAATGAATAATATGTATGTATATTTATGTGTGCTTAATTGTAACCTGCTTTGAGGAGGTGAGAGGGATGAAAAGGGAAACAGAATGAAGTAAAAAATGCTCAGTAGAGCACAAAAGAATAATTGACAAGGAAGCAAAGAAAAGATGGGTACCCATGAATAAAAGTTCTTCTATTATATATGTTTTCTTGAAATAGTAATTTATTATTATATATTTTGAATCCTTCCTGATGTTCTACTGGAAACATGATAACATTTTGTTTTAATTTTCCTTTTTAGTCTCTCTTTTTTCTTCTGCTTTTTCCTCAATAAATTAAAATAAATTTTAAAATGAATGTTTGATTAATTCAGTAAAGTAGACGATACTAGGAAGACAAGAGAGTAGATAAGAAAAATTCTAAGTTCTTCAGATTTTCCCTTCAAACAAAACAAAATTGTATCTCAGTTGAACCTAGTGAAAACCAGTGAACAGTGAAAAATAAGACTTGGGACACAACAGGGTCATCTTGAAAAAACCAGAAAAGACAAGAAGACCTCAGGATTGAAGATTAATCAGTATAAAGTATAAACACCTCCAAACCAGCTCTGCTAAAATAGCAAAGAAAGAACACTGGGGTTAATTGGGTTTGGAGGTAGCCTTAGCCCAAAAACAGGAATTTTCACTTACTGGGAAGCAAAACAAATGATGGGGTCTGAGCCTGGGAAGATTGAAGGATCTTAGCTAATTAGGAATGGCAGACCTAGCTGTACTGCAGAGATGCAGCACTGGGACAGAAGGAATCAGCAAGTCCAGTAAGTGTAGAAACAGAGTGGCTACTGTCTACTGGCTGCTGGCACTTATAAAAGAGTTAAGTTCTTGATTTTGGTTTAGGGCAGAGCTGGGTTAATCCTGAGAGGAGGAGAGTAAAGTAAAAAAAAAAAATTTTAAAACATCTCTCCTACTCCAAAGAGTAACATTAAATGGCTATCTGCCTAAAAAGACTTAAAAAAGATTTAAAAACTCAAATGAGAGAGTGAGAGAAAATTTAAAAATAAAATAAGAACCAACCATAAAAAAACAAGAATATGAAAAGAAAGTTAACCAACTAGAAAAGGAGATTCCAAGTCTTTTAAAGAAGAAAATAATTCTTTGAAAATTAGATTCAGGTAAGGAGAGGCCAGTAAAGCTGTAAGAAACCAAGAAATAGCAAAACAAAATATAAAGGAAAAATCTGACAGAATGGGAAACATTTTATAAGAAAAACAATAGATCTGGACAAAAAGATCAAGAAGAGAAAACATAAGAATAAATGGACTACCTTAAGACTGTGACCAAATAAAGAACCTTGACAAAATAATACAATAATTGTCCTGAAGTGATAGAACAGGAGAGGAAAGGAGAAATTTAAAAAATGAACTGGTTATTACTTCAAAGAGATCATACAAGGAAAACATATAACAGTATTGCTAAATTTCAAAACTCCCAAAGAGAAATTTTTACAAGAAACAAATGAAGAAAAACAAAAACAAAACTTTTTTACATAGGATGAACTACATAAAAATGTACAAGATTTATTAATAGCTACAATAAATATTCTCTATTAACAATCAGAAGAACTGGGGTTTTGAAGTCAACAGGAAGAAGATTAGAAGGTAAGTACAAAGCTGGGGAAAATCTTTACAGACAGTGTTTCTGTTAAAGGTCTCATTTCCAAAATATATAAAGAACTGTGTCAAATTTATAAGAATACAAATCATTTCCCAGTTGATAAACCGTCAAAGGATATGAACAGAAAATTTTTAGATGACAATTAAAGTCATTTCAAGTCATATGGGAAAATGTTCTAAATCACTCTTGATCAGAGAATTGCAAATTAAAATAACTCCAGTTTCCATCTCACACCTCTCAGATTGACTAAAATGACAGGAAAAGACCATATCAAATGTTGGAGGGGATATGGAAAAACTGGGATACTGATGTATTGTTGGTGGAGCTGTGAAATGATCCAACCATTCTCAAGAGCATTTTGTATCTATGCCCACAGGACTATGAAACTGTGCATACCCTTTGACTCAGCAGTGCCATCACTGGGTCTGTATTACAAGGAAATCATAAAAGAGGGAAAAAGGACCCATGTATGCAAAAATGTGGCAACAAAGAATTGGAAAATGATTAGATGCTCATCAATTGGAGAATTATTAAATAATTTGTAGTATATGAAGATAATGTAATATTATTATTTTGTAAAAATGATGAAAAGCTATTTTTAGAAAGGCCTGGACAGATGTACATGAACAGATGCTGAGTGAAACAAGCAAAGCCAGGAATACATTGTACACAATAACAGGAAGAATGTACGATGATCAACTGTAAAAGACTTGGTTCTTCTCAGGGGTTCAGTGATCCAAAGCAGTCTCAAATAGATTTTGGACAGAATATGGCATTTCTATCCAGAAAAAGAACTGTGGAGATTAATGTAAATCAACACATGATATGCTGGGGTTTTTTTTCTGTTTTTTTTTTTTCCTCTCCCATGATTTTTCCCTTTTACTCTGATTTTCTCTTCTAATAGGATTCATAAAGCAATATGTGTTAAAAATAAATAACATTTTAAAAAAGAAGTAGGGTTATTGTTGAAAATGAAGTATAATATTTAATGAAAAAATGGACATTCAATGAGCTTTCAGATTTTCAGGATTTTGTCTCAAGTAAACCTAAACTCAAGAGAAAATTTAACATATAAGAGCCAACATCAAAGACTAATTTCTAGGAACTCAATAAGGGCAAACTGTTATGTTTTATACACAGAAATGCAAACCATATGTTTAAGATTGAAATTAGTAAAATAAAGATTGGAACAGAACTGAATATGATGTGATTCTAAAAAGCAAAACTATCTAATACAAAGTAAAATAATAATTATGTTATACAAATGAGATGCAAGGGCAAGAACTGACAGAGGAATTGTATAGGAATGGGGGACAGTTAATTCTGCAAATCTATTCACATGGGGAATAGGTTAAAGAGGAAACAAAATCTACATATTTGTGTGTGTACCAAGAAGAACATAGCACCCTCCAAAATCTATACGAAATAAGGAGGAGCATAAGCTAGGATATAGAATGCTGTGTAGATTAATTGGAATGGGATAAAGTATATAGATTAAAGAGAATGGTATAAAGTTAGAAGGAAAGGATGGGGGGGTGGGGAACAAGGGAGAGATCCATGGTAAAGGGCAGATATTAAGTAATAGAAAGGCAAGTTAAAGAGTAGAATTAAACTAAAAGTGGAGTCAAGAGTGGATTTTATTAGAAAAAAGTAGGGAAACTAATCATTGATCTCAGACAAAGCAAACTTAAAAATTCAAACAAGGAGCAGCTCTATAGTATAGTAGGTAGAGCACTGGTCTTGGAGCCATAAAGACCTGACCTCAAATATAGCCTCGGACACGTAATACATAACACTTAAATAGCTGTGGGACTCAAGGCAAATCACTTAACCCCACTTGCCTTGCAAAAAGAACAAAACAAAAAATATTCAATCTAGAGAGAAATCAGCATTATATCAGTCATATTAATATTGTTTTAGTTGTATATTCTTTAGATGAATACGTTTGCATGTGTATATGCATATATATATATGTAGGTATGTGTATGTAGATAGATATATGTATTTGTATGTGTATGTACATAAATATATGTGTAGATAGATAAATAGAAATATAGATAGGCAAATAGAGATATACACACACATATAAATATATTTGTGCTTAATTGTAGCCTGCTTGGGCAGTAGGGAAGGGAAAAAAAGAGAATAAAGTAAAAAGTGCACAGCAGAGAACCAAAGAAAATCTACAAGGAAGCAAAGAAAAGATGGACAGTCATGAATATTATGTCTTCTATTATTATATGTGCTTTTTTGAAATGGAAATTTATTGTGATATGTTTTAAGTCCTCCCTGGTTCTATGGGGCACATGACAATATTTTTCTTTCTTCCATTTCCTTTTTTGTTTTTTTTTTATTATTTTGCATTTAAATTTTAGATAAATACATACAAATTTTGCTGAAGTAGACCTTAAAAGGTATTCTGTTAATACCCCCATTCTACAGATAAGATTCAGAACAGTACTGTTTCCTGCCCAAAGTTAGAAATATGTATGCATTGTCTTTGAAGGGGGAGAAAAAGCAGGGAGAGGGAAGAATATTAGGTTTCTTAGAGTATTCATGGTTTATTTCAGTTGTTTTTCATTCTTCTGATTTTACTAATTTTAAGACTAGATGAGTAAAAAATACACATATATTAAAAGTTTTCAGTTTACAAACTGAAATGCAAACTAGTATAACCATAGAGACCAAACATCAGTATCATAGCTTATAGGCAAACCTCTCTTTCATAATAATGGATTTTTAGTGTTGATTCAATAAAGCACTACACTATTGTAAGGCAGGTTTTATGGTATGTACTGAAATACTGTATTTCACATTTGGCACTTTACAACTTACAACTAGAAGAACAAATTTGTTTTAAGTTTCAGTCCACATTGAATTTATATAGCTCAATTACCCCTAAAATCAGAAGTTACTCTGTAAGTACAACCAACAAAATAATATTGTCACAATCATTTATAGCACATGGCACGAATGAAATATATAGCAGAGTTATTGCAATTGAATAACTCTATGATAAATAACTTATAGGCTAATTTTCTGAATGCCCAGAAAAATAACTCTTGGGAACAAACAAATAAAGTTAATAATATTTTTCTAAACAGAGGTTGAGTAATTCACTGAATTCAGAATAGCCATTATGAAAGTATCAATGACTTTCAATTAAGAATTACGAATTCCTCTAATAAATAAACCTATCGCAAAACTCACTAATTTGGATTAACTGGAGGCAAGATGTAAAAGAAACACGGAAAAAAAAACAGGTTGAAACAAGAATTCTACAAATTCTAGACTATTTGAGAAATTTGATTTTATCATTTTCTAGTTCTCACATTACCACACAGCCAGAAAGTACTGTCAGTTAAGTCCTTGGTCAGACCTGTTATAATGAATGAAGACAGTTTCTAATGAATGAAGCATTGATTTGTCTGTAACTGTGAGCTAAATGTTTAAACAGTTTATGTCCTTCAAATAAACATTCTACTACAATCTCATTTTGGATCACCAATTTACTGCAATGGTCTATATTCAAATGATAACTTATTCAAAATTTGAAAAGTCCAAATTAATATTCCTCATAATTAAACCATTTGTTACTCATTGCTTATCCATTTCATTTTTATACATCTTATAGAAAAGATTCAGTCTTATACATTATATTCTTTTTAAATGGGGAAATTTTCAATAGGGTATCCAAACCTGATATCTACAGGATTAGAAAGAATAGATATCAAAGGCTAAATAAATTTAAACCTAATTTTATCTGGCAATGAGTGTCAGACGTGGAGGAAATACAGTGCTTGCTAAGTGCTAACGTTTACACAAGCATTCAGAACATGAAAAAATACAGGAAGAAAAACTATTAAGTATTTTCCCAAAATAGAACAAGAAGACACATGCGTAGGATGATGGTCTAATGATAGGCAAGAGATCCAAGTCACTGGAATTGGCAGCAGGTTAGGCCAAATGTAATTTTTGTTTGTTTTGTTGCTATTGTTTACTTGTGATGCTCCAGCTTTCAGTCTCCTCTATAGGGATCTGACTCCTACTTCATAACCAAGATTTACTTATTATCCATGATTCTTCAATAGAATTATTGAGCCACCATCTTGATCCTCCCTAAATAGTCTGAGGCATCTGTATACTGTATTCTGTATATATTCAGTATATACTGTATACTTCAGTCTACTGAAGATGCACAGCTGTTGCCCCATTCATAGGAGCATAGGTCATAAATTCATAGAGATGGAAGAGACCTTTGAAGCTATTGAGTCCTACTTCCTCATTTCATAGATAAGGAAAATAAGTAGTTAAATGACTTTTCTAAGGATTACAAAACTAAAAAGTATCCTATTTGAACCCGGAGTCATACTGAGTCTTCTATATTGTAAACATAGAATAGCATTCTATTCTAGTGTTCTACTCCAAATGTAGTATTCCACTCCATACTGCCTCTCAAACTTTTATTTTGCTGATTTCAAACTCTATGGTCAAAACTATAACACTATCAACTTTTCATCCTATAGGTAATATTGAGCATAACTAGAATTTATATCCAGATTTCTTAATTTCAAATACATTATTTGTCTTTTGATCCCTTTACTGCCTTCAAAAGATGTATGTCTTTCTTAAAAGTTAGTCAACAAGCATTTATTAAGCATTTACTAAGCTCTAAGTATACTGAAGATGCAAAAAGAGATTTTTACTCTAAAAGCTTACGTTCTGTGCAGAAGTCAACATTCAATTAGGTACATATTATATATGTGGATAGACAGATATTAACATATATATATATATACATATATATATATATATATATATATAATATATATATATATAGACACACCTATCTATATCTAGATAGATATACATGCAGAGAGACAGATAGAGAATAGATAGAAAACAATCTTTGAAGGAAGTCACTTGTAGAGTGGAATAGAGTGCTCAAGACAGATATCCTAAAAAGGTAGGATTCTTGAAGGAAGCCAGGAAGACTTGAGGTCTGACATTCAGCCAGATTATTTATCACAAGTTGTGGGGGGAAATAAACAGTAAGAAAAATCATGCTCAGAAAAAACTTAATTGTTCACAAGTGGCTAAGCAGCAATTTCTGGAGAGAACTGAGCCCCCAAACTTAAAACATTGGGTATTATTGCTTAATGGCATCTGTGGCAAAATCTGTGGATGACTGGTTACTACTGTCCATCATATGTGTCTCTCTTTTTCTTTTTCTTTGTCTTCTATTCACTTTTATTTCTTTTCTCTCAACTTTTTTTCTTCTTCCTATATCAACTATATCAACTTCTTCCTATATCCTATATCATACTGGTAGCTTTGGACTTTTATCTCTTTGGGAAACTTCAGAGCTATGGAGGCTAATTTCTGCTAAGGATTTGGCATTAGTTAATCAATAGCTACATGAATATCTCATGTAGTCCCCCAAACAATCTTACAGCTTTCTGTGCTGCTGAAGATATCAATATCACAATATTTGTCCCAAGTTATGCTTAACAAGGGGATGGTTTCCAACTGCATTCTTAAGCTCTAAAAATTGACTGGACAAGACTTACACTTACAGATTAAGTGAATTACCACCATTTGCCACCACTCACTGTGATAACCATGAATTTATACCCAGATCCTTTAAGGGAAAAATTATTTATTGGGGATTCTTATATATAGTTGCACTTGGTGAAAGCATTGAGCACTAAAAAGGTATGACTGATAAATCAGTGTTCTGTCAAGACCACCTATCCCAACAAGAATGTTAATAGAGTTGACCTTTTCTGTAATCAGAATTACACTTAGTTGCCAGACTGGTATGATTTTAGGAACAATATGAAGGCATTAAAAGTACTCTAAAATGCCTATGAAGATATGATCTGCTATAGCAAAGTATCTATCTTTGAAAGCCTTCCTGTTCTTTATGATTTCATCAAGATGTTCCATAATTGTATATACACTATTATTTGTTTTATAAATCATTCTTATAAATATTTTATGAACATGAAAAAGTAATGGGTGGGATGTTATTCATTATTATTTCCTCAATGTGTATATTTGGATAAAAGTACTTTCTCTGATCCAATTCATTCCTCTGGGAATTTTCATTTTTTTAATATCTTGAAAACATCAGTCTCTGAGTGTCTTTAAGATTGTGCCTCTTCCAAAAGATATTTATTCTCTATATATTATCAGAGTATCTTTTTCTCCTAACACTAAACACCCTTTTCCTAATATGACCTTAATTTTGATATCAAACTAAACAGTGTTTGGGAACATAGGCAACTAATTCAGAAATTACTCCAAAGCAATAAAAAAGTTGTTTCCTATCTAGGTCTATACATAATCATTTAACTTTTGGAGACTATGTGCCTGTGGCATTGCCTTTGAAGATTCAAGATCATTTTCAAGCCAAAATGAGAGCGTGGAAAGGAATTCGGGGAAATTAGTTATCATCATAAAAATAGATGTTGATGGGGAGAGGAAAGAGAGAGCATAGAGGTATTGTGCATGGGCATGGGAGAGTGGGGAATTGAAAATGTTGATGGGATGAGTTCATATAACAATGAAAGCACACTTTGTCTGTTTAGTTCCACAATTTTGAGTAAAATTTAGTCTAAGGTAAATGATTTGCACTTCTCAATCCTTCATAATACCTATTAAAGCACTCAGCCTCATACACTCAGCTTAAATGTATTTCAGAGTTCATCTATCTTGATCACTTTATCACTTTCCCCGACTGTAGAATGAAGGATCTGGACTCAGTAGACTTGAAGGTCTCTTCTGGCTCTGAATTTATGATTTTATTACTAAATTTACAATTATGTATTTTATACTCCAAATTCTTCTTTACTTGTGGTAAGTATTCTTAAAAAAATGTCTTTAGTGTCTGAATCCATAAAATTCATAGTGTTCTGTTCTAATAAGAAAATATAGGAAGGAAGTAGGAAATTGATCTTGTTTCATGCTGAGGATATTATGATAAGGAAAGAGGCAGTAGAGAGTAAAACAAGATATAAGATGGCAAAATGAGCCATTCCTGCTTTGTGTAGATTGATCTTTGGATTATTGCACTGGGATACCTGAAGGAGTGTACTTACTGTTTCCACATGTACTATGAACTAAAACTATAAAGAAAATAAATTGATTTTTTCCAGTTCCCTGGTGTATTAGGAATTTAATTATGAGGTTACTTCCATGGTAGGTTTGACTAACTCAGATGTTTGGCCTTATGTGTGACCTTCTTTTATTCCTCACTCCCCGCCCCTGATGATTTGCCTCTGTGTTTTGAAGTAGCTTTAGGAAACTCGTTCATTTTCTTCCTTTTCAGGATAATCTATTCTTTTTCATAAATCATCAGAAATATACATTGCCATCTAGAGACTGCCAGAAGCAACCTCACAAACATGGGATTGTTTTGGATTTACAAAGAGGGTGCAATGAAATAAACTGTGTTTTCTAGCAATGGCAATGAGTTATGTCAGTCTCTGCCAAATTAGCACCTCATCCTCAGAATTCTAAACCTTTCCAATTAGACCCTCACCTGGGGTGGCTGGGGAGTGATCTCACAGGATATGAATCTTGGAGGTGGTTTTTGCAGCTTCTGAGGTACCTCACCAAGTCACTTAGAAATGGTTCAATAGTCACACACCTTGGGCAGTTTGGCAGTATTCCCAGGAAGAGAAGGATCCCTATAGAAAATCATCTGCATTTGAGATCTGGCTGTGTTAATTAGCTGCCACTAAAATAGTAAATATTATTAATTACCATGTATATAGTACTTTCAGGTTTATAAACACTGTACATTTTATTTCATTTGATCCTGACAACACAGTGAGGTAGTTGTTGTTTTTATCCCTTTTGAAGAAACTTAGGCAAAGGTTGTAACTTATAACATCTTTGCAAAGAGAAATAATAGTATATATACCTGATATATATAATACACTGTTCTAAGTCCCTTACAAATGTCTCATTTTATCCTCACCACAATCCTGTGAGATAGGTGCTATTAATAACCACATTTTATAGAGGGGGGGAAAGTGAAGCATGAAAACATTGAGTTACTTGCCCAGAGTCAAACAACAACAAACTCAGATCTTATTAATTCTAGGTCCAGCACTTATATACATACACACATACACACAGACAAACACACCATGCCCACTAATTGCAAAGGAATCTTTGAGATAGGTATGGCGAGAATGATAGTTAACTAGGTGATTTCTAAAGTGCCTTCCAGTTCTAACATTCCATGAGTCAAAGGGAAATACTGACAGATACAAAGAGAGAGGGAAAAAATAAAAGTACATTTCTGTATTTCCACTTCTTTATGTTGAAGCCCTATCTGCCTCCTCCCTATCTTTCAAGCACAAAATAACTTTTCAAATATAGTATAATGGACACAAGTTTCCAAACACTAGAAGTGGACATCCTGTCTCTGTCTTAAAATATTCTGGCTGAAAGCATACCCAGGCTAGGTGAGAATCTGATGCATTCCCTGGGATTACTGATCACACCTTTTTCTTTCTTACTCCCATAGTCAAATGACTTAGCCTTCCTGTCTAAAGTGTGCTGACTTGTTAGTACTGATCCATCCACATCCTCTATTCCACTTTCCTTATAATGAGTAGTAAACATTTACAAGGTTACTGTGTTGGGTATAAGCATCCAGTCTGTGATCACAGAACAAGACAAATTTAATTGTGGTCTTGTTCTCATTCCGACAGTGCTAACCGGCCGAGCAACTGGGCATCCTAGAGGTAAAATAATGTGGTATAAAACTTAGACCTCGCCACATCATATGGACTTAAAAAAGCATATTACATGTGCTGATTATATGTATAATACTTTATCAGAGTAGGCACATATGAACCATTTCTAAAATCCCTAAGAATTGAAAGAAGTACCAGTCCATATTATATGTTTCTCTAATGATTTTTGATTATTTTGATATAATTATTATTTTGTCTAACGATAGCTTTTGAGACATTTTAATATATTAATGATTATTGATGTCCTTTATGAAATATTTCAATTCCTTTTAAACATAAAAAAGTCCTTAGTGCTATCTGAGAGCCATGTATGAACCTCCCTAGGACTTAAGCATTCCTCCAGTTAAAATTCAAGTTCTAAATTCTCTAGTTAAAACACTCCTTCTGAAAGCAGAGATAACAAGAATGCAAATTTGCAAAACTGTGATAGGTAAAATTTGTCTTTGATGCTCTCCCATGTATTTTTCCTGTGCCTCATTACCCTGTAACCTTATATTTTAAATCTTCATCATGTTTCCTCTATTTACATGATCTTGGACAAATAACCACACTTTCTTGGGACTTACTTTCTTTATTTACAAAATGAATAATTCTATACAATGACCTCTTGGGTTGTTTCCTATATCCTCCCTACCTCGGAAACACCAAGTTTTTTGTTTGTTTGTTTGTTTGTTTTGGTTTTTTGCTTTGTTTTGCTTTTTTTGCTGAGGCAATTGGGGTAACATGCCCAGGATCACACAGCTAGGATGTGTTAAGTGTCTGAGGCCGGATTTGAACTCAGGTGCTCCTGATTTCAGGGCTGGTGCTCTATTCACTGTACCACCTAGCTGCCCCTATGTTCTCTTATCAATCTCCAATAATAAAATGTAATATGGATTCTTATTTTGGTTTTACCATGTTAAAAATGTTTGAGAACAACATCAGATTTCATTCCTCCAAGTGGCATTTCTTTTTTACCCGAGATAAAAGTCTTAAAATTAGAGAATTGAGGCTCCAATAACAAATTTAGGAATCATTGTATAGGATGGAGTTGGGAACTACCAGAACTTTCCTGGAAGCCAGGAGCCACATAATTATGTCATTTAGCAGGCATCTTATAAGGAAGGAGTCAAGGCATGCCGGTAATTAAAGATAATTGATGGGCCCAAAGGAAGTGGCCTGTGAAGGGGAGGGGAGAAGATATGGTCATAATCTAAAAGAGTCAGCAGATGATTATGTCAGTAACAATCCAAAAATCATGGCATTTAGCTCAGGAAATTAACTCAGGCTTTATCTACTCTCAGAAGTTCTTAACCTTTTTATGAAATTGACTCCTTTGACTATCTGGGGACATCTCTTCTCATATCAATGTTTTTGAATGCATAAAATTAAATATATAGGATTACAGAGAAAACAATTATATAGAAATAAAGTTATTTACATTTTTAAGGTTCACAGATCCCACATTGGAAAGCTTTGATAATTCCACTCCATTTTTTCATGGCAAGGAAATTAGCTTCAAAAAGAAAAGATGTAATTGTTCAGTCAGTATCATAAAAAGTATTGATTAGCAGACCTGGGATTCAAAATCTTGGTCTATTGACCCAAATCTAGTGATCTTTTCATAATAACACACTAATATCACTGGTATGAAGTGGTAAGAGTCAGGAAAAAAAAAAGCAAGTATATTTGTTGAAAGCCAAAGGAAGGAAGGATAACAGAATAGGTCAGACAACCCAAAGGGGCCAAAATCACAAGATGTCAATGTAGATTTTATCCCACATAAAATGTCTGGCTGAAACAGTGGCCTTTTATGAGAGCAGCATGCCAAACATGTCCTCTATTTGATCAGCTGCATCGACATTCTTGGGATAGTCACAGGAAAAAAAAATCCAATGGATGAAATATAGGAGAAAAAATATCCCAAGGAATATGGGCTTTTGATATATTAACAGAAATATATATATATATATATATATATATATATATATATGTATATATATATATATATATACATATATATATGTATATCAGGGAGAATGAGTCAATATTAGCAGTATCAGACTTATACAAATGTGTAAAGCAGGTATTAGGTATCTTTTTATTTTCTTTCTATAAAATGATTAAGACAGATGAACATGCCCTTTATCTCACAACATATAATCAGTGATCTCATGGCTCTACCTATATGGCCATCTCTCAGTATCAGTTTTTTAGACCATGTAAAACCACTCCCTTTTCCTACTCTCCCATTGCTATTTTTAATGCCTTTTTTCCCTGCTTTCTTCACCTCTCTTCATTACATTCTCTTCTCCTTTACCCTTTAATATTCCATTGCCTTGGGACCAATTAAAAAGCATATAAGAAGGAAAGGGAACAAACATTTATTAAGTGCCTACTGTATGCCAGGCATGGCAGCTTGTATTTGTGAGTTTGAATCTGGCCTCACACACTAATTGTGTGATCCTGGGTTAAGTCACTTAACCCTATTTGCCTCAGTTTCCTCATCTGTAAAATAAACTGGAGAAGGAAATGGCCAATCACTCCAATATCTTTGCCAAAAAATAGGGTTATGAACAATTGAATTAAACTGAACAATAGCATATGCTGTGATCTCTCTCTCTCTCTCTCTCTCTGTGTGTATATATATGTGTGTGTGTGTATATATATATATATATATATATATATATATAATATATCAAATGTTATCTCATTTGATTCTCATAGTAACAAAGTTGGTGCTATTAGTATACTCATTTGACAATTAAGGAATCTGAGACAGACAGAAATTAAGTTTTTTGCCCCATAGTCATACAGCTACTAAGTGTCTAAGGCTAGATTTGAACTCACATCTTTTTGAACATAGGCCCAGTACTTTATTCTTTTTGTCACTGAGCTAAAAAAGGGGAGAGAGATAAAAGAAACTAAGAAATTTGCAATACATTGGAGAAAGATGCCTTTCATTATCATCTCTCTTATCATCCCAAACAGACACAATCACAGTGCTTTTCCAAACAGTTAAAAGGAAGAAAAATGTTACATACAAAAAGAGTGGTGGGTATCATAAAGAGAATCCAAATTATGCAGGGAATTATGAAGACTTCTCTGACTAATCCCTTCTCAGCTGCCTTCAGTCACTCTAGTAATTCCCTTTAGCACTTGGGTATTTCTGCACAGCTGTGGTTGGTCATGTATGTTTACCTCATAAAACTGTAAATGGCAGAAGTACATCTTTATTCTGTGGAGTTGGAGCTGATTAGATTATAGCCTCTGGGAAAGTAGGGACAACATCTATTTATTTTGGAAATTACAACAGACATATTATAACCATAGTAGGGATACCTGAATCGCATCAAGACATTTGACAAAATTGTTCACGATATCCTTGAGAACGATAAAGAATATCTGATCCAAATGATTGCGTAGATATGTAGGCTTGCCATAGATTAATTGAGCAAATCCCAAGTGTTTAGTAATAGATTGATATTAACCTAGACAAGAAATGGCATGGGAGAGTGCACAGAGGGCCAATCAACTTCAGAATCAGGAAGAGCAGGATTTGAGTCTTGACTCAATTATTTTAGTTGTGTAAACATTGGCAGGCCACTAAATTTCACTGCTCCCATGGAATTTTAAGACTGTAAATTACAGATTAATTTCTAGGCTACATTTGTAGAAGTATATGCACCAAGAGATTCTTACTACCCAAAAATGGGTAATCCAGACTTCTCTATCAAAAAAAAAAAAAAGTCAGCTTTGTATTGGACAGATATATTTGTATTTAATGGTCATAGTAGAGGCTAACATTCATATAGAATGACTATTGTGTTCCAGGTATTATGCTAAACACTTTACAAAGATTTTCTCATTTGCCCATCAAACAATCATTATTATCCCCATTTTACAGATGGAAAAACAAAGGCAAATGGAGGGAAATGACTTGCTCAGATCACAGATCCATAAAAACATCAAAATTATAGGATTATTGATTTATAACTAGATAAACTTTAGTGACAATTAATCATTTGACTGATTAATTTCATTTCATTTCATTTCATTTGACTGATGAGTCAATACTAAAAAAAAAAAAAAGCAAAGATATCTGATTTTTTGACTCTTTATTTTCATTATTGGTCCATATTTCACCAGGTGTCTTTCATGTTTAGTGTTCCCTCTCTTTCTTACATCTATTTCCTTCAATTCCCAGCTAAAATTTTACCTTCCCAAAGAAGTTTTTATTCCTCTCTCCCCCTCCTCAGCCACTTCATGATTATATCTAATTTATCTTGTATATATCTCATTTGTGTGGAGTTGTTTACATGGTGTCTCCACTATTAGACTGTTGTAAGCTTCTTGAGAACAGGAACTTTTCATTGCCCCCCCCTTTTTGGTATCCCCAGCATTTAGCACAGTGCCTGATACACAGTATATATTAAATAATTTCTTCTTGACTTGACTTGACTTGTCTTTAAGTGGCTCAATTATTGTCACATAGGTAAGTGTCAGAGCCAAGAGTCAAATCTAAGTCTTTTGGCTTCAAATTCAACACATTTTCCAAGTCAAAATGTAAAGAATTCTCTAATCTATGTTGCAAAATCCTGTTCTATTTAATATTTTTGTGGTTTTCTTAGATGAAGACAGAAATGACATATTCATCAGATTTTCAGATGACACAAAGATGGAAGGAGCAGCCCATTTCTCTGAGCATTTAAAGTATATCACACTTTACCTGTCTAGGTCAATCTCACACTACTGCCCTTCATTCAGCCTACTTCCAGTAAAACTAACCTTACTGTTCTTCACATGAAGTATTCTATTCCCAGTCTATATGATTTTGTACTAACTACCCCAATGCTTAGAATTCACTCCTTCCTCGCCTTCACTTTATAGAATACCTAGATTCCTCCAAGGCTCAGCTCAAGAATCGCCGTCTACATGAAGTCTTTTCTGATTCTCTCTAGCCCCTAATACGGTCTTTCAAAATCATTTCCATCTATTTTGGGAATGCATATGGGTACATATATCTCTCCTTATAATATAAAATCTCAGAGGGAAGAGTTTGTTTCAGTTTTATTTTTGTAGGTTCAGGGGTTAGCAAAGTACCTATTTGATGATCAGACCATGTCTGAAACAACATGGTCAGTTCTGCATATCACACTCTATATTAAAAAGTGATTAGGATGCAACATTTGTGAGGAGTCTACCTGTTAGCCATGTTTTGCAAATATCATAACTCACAATAAGGTACCAATTCTATATTAGAGATAGAATAGTCTACCCCTTCACCACTGAGTTACCTGAGAAACATTGTCAGGATTTTGCAAGCAGTTTTCTTGTCTTTAATAATAAAAGACCTTCATTTGGAAATGGAAAATTTGGCTGAGATTAAAAATGCAGAAGATATGATATTGCTTCCTACTTCTTAAGAAGGATAGTTGAAGACTCCAGTTTTTTCTGTTTTTCTTTGGTAGTTTGTCTCTGATTAATAGACAGAATGAGCAAGAAGCTGAAGAGGACTTTAACCCTTGACAGCTTCTATACAGATAGAGAGCAGACTCTAAATCCTGAGGAGACTAAAAACAGGCAGTCCCCAGGTGATTCCCCAAAGGAGGAGATTGTCTGTTCCTCAGCACAGATGAACCTCATAGAAGTGATTAAAAAGGCTCTCACAAAGGAGCTAGAAGAAAAATGGGAAAAGAGTCTGGAGAAAGTTAAAGAGAGAGTGGATAAAGAAGTAAAATCCTTGAAAAATAGGATTAGTGAACTGGAAACAGAAAACAGCTCTCTAAAAAACAAAATTGGCGAAATGGAAAAAAATTCCACAGAACAAAAGAACTCAATTGGACAATTAGAGAAAGATTTTAAAAAAGTGAGTGAAGAGAATACTTCACTGAAAATCAGAATTGAACAAGTGGAATTGAATGACTCGAGGAGACAAGAAGAATCAGTCAAGCAAACCAAAAAAATCAAACAATGGAGAAAAATGTGAAATACCTTCTGGGGAAGACAACAGACCTGGAAAACAGATCCAGGAGAGACAATCTGAGAATCATTGGACTCCCAGAAAAACATGATGAAAAAAAGAGCCTGGACACTGTCTTCCAGGAAATTATCAAAGAGAACTGCCCAGAAGTCATAGGAACAGAGGAAAAAATAAACATTGAAAGGATTCATCGATCACCCACTGAAAGGGATCCTAAAATCAAAACACCAAGGAATATAGTGGCCAAATGCCAGAACCCTCAGATGAAAGAAAAAATATTGCAAGCGGCTAGAAAAACCCAATTCAAGTATCAAGGAGCCACAATAAGGATCACCCAGGATCTGGCAGCATCCACATTAAAAGATCGAAGGGCCTGGAATATGATATTCCGAAAGGCTAAGGAACTTGGTATGCAACCAAAAATAACTTACCCAGCGAGAATGAGCATCTTTTTCCAGGGAAGAAGATGGACATTCAACGAAGTAAGCGAATTTCATCTATTTCTGATGAAAAAACCAGAACTTAACAAAAAGTTTGATCTACAAATATAGAACTCAAGAGAAATCTAAAAAGGTAAAGATTAATCTTGGGAACTATATTTTGACTATATAGATGTATAAAGAATACATGTATACCTTGTTCTAGAAATTGATGTGGAAAGGACATTGTACCAGAAAAAGGGTAAAGTGGGGGTAGTACATCTCATGAAGAGGCATAGGAAACCTATTATACCTGAGAGAAAGAATGGAGGGGGATGAATATAGTGGGTATCTTACTGCCTTCAGAATTGGCTTTAAGTGAAAAATCTTAAGACATATTCAATCTATGGTGAAACTTCTCCCATCTCATTGAAAAGTGAGAAGGGAAAAGTAGAAAGGGAAGGAATAAGCTAAGCGGAAGGGAATACGGGAACTGGGAGGGAAAGGGGTAAGATAGGGGGAGGAACTCTAAGGCGGGGGGAGGGACACTAAAAAGGGAGGGCTGTGAGAAGCAAGGGGTGCTCACAAGCTTAATACTTGGAAGGGGGGGAAAGGGGAAAGAAGGGAGGAAAGCATAAACCGGGGTTAACAAGATGGCAAGTAATACAGAATTGGTCATTCTAACCATAAACGTGAACGGGGTAAACTCCCCCATAAAGAGGAAGCGGTTAGCAGAATGGATTAAAAGCCAGAATCCTACAATATGTTGTTTACAGGAAACACACCTGAAGCGGGGAGATACATGCAGGTTAAAGGTAAAAGGTTGGAGCAAAATCTACTATGCTTCAGGTGAAGTCAAAAAAGCAGGGGTAGCCATCCTGATCTCAGATCAAGCTAAAGCAAAAATTGACCTAATTAAAAGAGATAAGGAAGGACACTATATCTTGCTAAAGGGTAGCATGGATAATGAAGCACTATCTATATTAAACATATATGCACCAAGTGGGGTAGCATCTAAATTCTTAAAAGAGAAACTAAGAGAGCTGCAAGAAGAAATAGACAGTAAAACTATAATAGTGGGAGATCTTAACCTTGCACTCTCAGAATTAGATAAATCAAACCACAAAATAAATAAGAAAGAAGTCAAAGAGGTAAACAGAATACTAGAAAAGCTAGATATGATAGATCTCTGGAGAAAATGTAATGGAGACAGAAAGGAATACACTTTCTTTTCAGCAGTTCATGGAACCTATACAAAAATTGACCATATATTAGGACATAAAAACCTCAAACTCAAATGTAGTAAGGCAGAAATAGTAAATGCATCCTTTTCAGACCACGATGCAATGAAAATTACATTCAACAAAAAAGCAGGGGGAAGTAGACCAAAAAATAATTGGAAACTAAATAATCTCATACTAAAGAATGATTGGGTAAAACAGCAAATCATAGACATAATTAATAACTTCACCCAAGAAAACGATAATAATGAGACATCATACCAAAATGTATGGGATGCAGCCAAAGCGGTAATAAGGGGAAATTTCATATCTCTAGAGGCCTATTTGTATAAAATAGAGAAAGAGAAGGTCAATGAATTGGGTTTGCAATTAAAAATGCTAGAAAAGGAACAAATTAAAAACCCCCAGTCAAACACTAAACTTGAAATTCTAAAAGTAAAAGGTGAGATCAATAAAATTGAAAGTAAAAAAACTATTGAATTGATTAATAAAACTAAGAGTTGGTTCTATGAAAAAACCAACAAAATAGACAAACCCTTAGTAAATCTGATTAAAAAAAGGAAAGAGGAAAATCAAATTGTTAGTCTTAAAAATGAAAAGGGAGAACTCACCACTAACGAAGAGGAAATTAGAGCAATAATTAGGAGTTACTTTGCCCAACTTTATGCCAATAAATTCGACAACTTAAATGAAATAGAAAAATACCTCCAAAAATACAGCTTGCCCAAACTAACAGAGGAAGAAGTAAATATCCTAAACAGTCCCATCTCAGAAAAAGAAATAGAACAAACTATCAATCAACTCCCTAAGAAAAAATCCCCAGGACCAGATGGATTTACATGTGAATTCTACCAAACATTTAAAGAACAATTAACTCCAATGTTATATAAACTATTTGAAAAAATAGGGATTGAAGGAGTCCTACCAAACTCCTTTTATGACACAGATATGGTACTGATACCTAAACCAGGTAGGCTGAAAACAGAGAAAGAAAATTATAGACCAATCTCCCTAATGAATATTGATGCTAAAATCTTAAATAAAATATTAGCAAAAAGATTACAGAAAATTGTCACCAGGATAATACACTATGACCAAGTAGGATTTATACCAGGAATGCAGGGCTGGTTCAATATTAGGAAAACTATTAGCATAATTGACTATATCAATAACCAAACAAACAAAAACCACATGATCATCTCAATAGATGCAGAAAAAGCATTTGATAAAATCCAACATCCATTCCTAATAAAAACACTTGAGAGCATAGGAATAAATGGACTTTTCCTTAAAATAGTCAGGAGCATATATTTAAAACCATCAGTAAGCATCATATGCAATGGGAAAAACTGGAACCTTTCCCAGTAAGATCTGGAGTGAAGCAAGGTTGCCCACTATCACCATTATTATTTAATATCGTATTAGAAACACTAGCCTCGGCAATAAGAGTCGAGAAAGATATAAAAGGAATTAGAGTAGGCAATGAGGAAACCAAACTATCACTCTTTGCAGATGATATGATGGTATACCTAGAGAACCCCAGAGATTCTACCAAAAAGCTATTGGAAATAATTCATAATTTTAGCAAAGTAGCTGGCTACAAAATAAATCCCCATAAATCCTCAGCATTTTTATACATCACCAACAAAACCCAACAGCAAGAGATACAAAGAGAAATTCCATTCAGAATAACTGTTGATACCATAAAATATTTGGGAATCTATCTACCAAAGGAAAGTCAGGAATTATATGAGCAAAATTATAAAAAAGTCTCCACACAAATAAAGTCAGACTTAAATAATTGGAAAAATATTAAGTGCTCTTGGATAGGCCGAGCGAACATAATAAAGATGACAATACTCCCTAAACTAATCTATTTATTTAGTGCTATACCAATCAGACTTCCAAGAAAATATTTTATTGATCTAGAAAAAATAACAACAAAATTCATATGGAACAATAAAAAGTCGAGAATCTCAAGGGAATTAATGAAAAAAAAAAATCAAATGAAGGTGGCCTAGCTGTACCTGATCTAAAATTATATTATAAAGCAGCAGTCACCAAAACCATTTGGTATTGGCTAAGAAATAGATTAGTGGATCAGTGGAAAAGGCTAGGCTCACAAGACAGAATAGTCAATTATAGCAATCTAGTGTTTGACAAACCCAAAGCCCTTAACTTCTGGGAAAAGAATTCATTATTTGATAAAAACTGCTGGGATAATTGGAAATTAGTATGGCAGAAATTAGGCATGGACCCACACTTAACACCATATACCAAGATAAGATCAAAATGGGTCTATGACCTAGGCATAAAGAACGAGATTATAAATAAATTAGAGGAACATAGAATAGTTTATCTCTCAGACTTGTGGAGGAGAAAGAAATTTGTGACCAAAGATGAACTAGAGACCATTACTGATCACAGAATAGAAAATTTCGATTACATCAAATTAAAAAGCCTTTGTACAAATAAAACTAATGCAAACAAGATTAGAAGGGAAGCAACAAACTGGGAAAACATTTTCACAGTTAAAGGTTCTGATAAAGGCCTCATTTCCAAAATATATAGAGAACTGACTCAAATTTATAAGAAATCAAGCCATTCTCCAATTGATAAATGGTCAAAGGATATGAACAGACAATTTTCAGAGGATGAGATTGAAACTATTACCACTCACATGAAAGAGTGTTCCAAATCATTATTGATCAGAGAAATGCAAATTAAGACAACTCTGAGATACCACTACACACCTGTCAGATTGGCTAAGATGACAGGAAAAAATAATGATGAATGTTGGAGGGGATGCGGGAAAACTGGGACACTAATGCATTGTTGGTGGAGTTGTGAACGAATCCAACCATTCTGGAGAGCAATCTGGAATTATGCCCAAAAAATTATCAAAATGTGCATATCCTTTGATCCAGCAGTGTTTCTATTGGGCTTATATCCCAAAGAAATACTAAAGAAGGGAAAGGGACCTGTATGTGCCAAAATGTTTGTAGCAGCCCTGTTTGTAGTGGCTAGAAACTGGAAAATGAATGGATGCCCATCAATTGGAGAATGGCTGGGTAAATTGTGGTATATGAATGTTATGGAATATTATTGTTCTGTAAGAAATGACCAGCAGGATGAATACAGAGAGGCTTGGAGAGACCTACATGAACTGATGCTAAGTGAAATGAGCAGAACCAGGAGATCATTATACACTTCGACAACGATATTGTATGAGGACATATTTTGATGGAAGTGGATTTCTTTGACAAAGAGACCTGAGTTTCAATTGATAAATGACGGACAAAAGCAGCTACACCCAAAGAAAGAACACTGGGAAACGAATGTGAACTATCTGCATTTTTGTTTTTCTTCCCGGATTATTTATACCTTCTGAATCCAATTCTCCCTACGCAACAAGAGAACTGTTCGGTTCTGCAAACATATATTGTATCTAGGATATACTGCAACATATCCAACATATAAAGGACTGCTTGCCATCTAGGGGAGGGGGTGGAGGGAGGGAGGGGAAAAAAAATCGGAACAGAATTGAGTGTCAATATAATGTAATTATTAAATAAAAAAAAAAAATAAAATTTAAAAAAAAAAAAAAAAAAAAAAAAAAAGGATAGTTGAAGACTCCAGTTTCTCTCTACCAAATGTAACACATATGTTTACAATGAAATCTTGTCACTATTCTACATCTTAGAAAAAAATACTTTCAATCAGAATATAGTGTGAAAGATCTGTAGTGTTTCTTTAGGTTCTAATATGTGAGATAAATATTTTGAATGCTTTCTGTTATTTGCTAATTAACCAAGCATTTGGTAACAAAACAAATTTATTTGGAACAGTTACCTACAAAAGTACTTTGTGAAAAATTTCCTTTTCTGGTAAAGCTTGATTCTGAGGCTATTTGATAAAGATTGAATGGTAATGCACATTAGCAAACCATCCCTAAAAACATGAAAACATTAAAAATGTTAACATGTTAATTTTAATATCTCTGAATGATAGGGAGAAAAAGAGTTGATATTAACCTTAATTTATAAAAGAGAACAGTGAAATACAACCTAGTTAATTAACTATTCCAAAGTCATATCCAAAGGCAGTGGCCAAACCACAACAACACCCAGAATGTTCCACATCAATGGAAACTCAGAGGAATATAATTTAGTACTTGACAAAACTTATGGTTCATTATGTTTTTGTACATCGTGTTTAAAGATACTATGAGAATATTTTTTTCATCTATCACAAATGTACATATGCAAAGATGTTGTCTTCCATGCTTGGAATGTTCTCCTCTATCATATCCTTTATCATCTCTGCCTATTGGAATCCATAGCTTCATTCAAGCCTCAACTGTCACCTCCTCCAAGAATTTTTTTTTGATTCCTCTAGTTATAAATGTTGCTCCCTAAAATATATATTTATTTTACATATTTTTATTTATCTATTAATACATCATGTAACTCAAATAGAACTTCTTGAGGTAAGAGCCTATCTAATTTTTAAAACTTTTTTAATAATTTATTTTCCCTCAATTACTTATTAAAATAATTTAAAGTTTTGAGTTCCAAATTCTATCACTCTTTCCCTTCATCACTCCACCTCCCTTGAGATGGTAAGCAATCTGGCAAAGATTATATATGTATGTGCAATCATGTAAAACATTTCCCTATTAGTCATTTTATGTAAGAAAACAGGAAGGAAGGAAAAGAGGAAGGAAGGTAGTAACAAATGAATTAATGAAGGAAGGAAGGAAAAAAGTACCCATTAGCTAGCACAGTGTCTATTACATTGTATTTTGGGTATTTAAAAATATTCATTAATTGATTGCTTAGCTGATTGAATTTTGCTCCTAATGTAAAAATGTCCTACTCATAATTAAACATAGTTATTATCCACTTAACCTAATGGTAGATTGGAATATTTCACCCCTAAATGAAAAGTATGAAAATTGCTTTACAAGTTTCTTAAATCTTAGAAAAGTGATAACACGTTGCTTAGATTTAGCTGTTGCTTTGCTAATTGTTTTTTTTCTCTTTTGATATATTAAGATTCTTTAATAAGACATCACTTAAATAAACAGATAAACAAGCTTAAAATAAATATTTGCAAAGAGGTAGGATCAAAACAATTTATTATTCTGCTGATTTTTAATGAATGTTAGTTGACTGTTGACAGTTTATGTGCAGTATTTCCTCAAAGTTTTGCTGCTTTTAATTTTAATAGTTTAAAACGGTGCTAAGACTTTTGAAACTATATGTTTATGTGTGCATGTGTGCAGGTATAGATATACATACACAATTGAAGGTAAGTATTCTTTGAATGTCATTTCCAACCCAGTCTTAAATGAATTGCTCATCTCACAAGTAGTATATGAGTAAAATGTTGGCAAGAGAGAAAACAATTTGTTTGATCATGAGAAAAGACTTTTTGGGCCTCAGTTTCCTCATCTGCAAAATGACAGAGATGAAATAAATTATTTAAGGCTCCTTACAGCTCTAAGTATAAATGATTATCACATGTTATATCAGAAATATCTTACGAAAGTACAAAAATATATTTTTTTGAAAATCAAAAATGTCACTTGACTGTTCTTAGGAAAAAAAAAACAAAAATTTTTAAATAAAAATGTCATTTAACTGATGGCTTACTTAATTTGTTATACTTAAAAAAATAAAACAAGAACATAAGGCTGATTGCAAGAAAACTATTATAGAAAGAAGATGACTATAAAATTATATAAGAGAAAAAATATTTTGATGAGAGATCAGGGCAAAGGATAAGGAAAGTGGAATTTTCTGATTTCAATCAATGTAAATCTTAGTAAAGGTGGCTTCTGTCTCTAGGAGGGGAAATACAAGCTTTTTAAAACCTTTTAGATACTGATTTTAAAGACATATATGTTATTGGCAGAGCCATACTTGGTAAAAAACAATCAGACCTAGTTGTCCATGGATAAAGGTTTCTAAAACCTAGGTTAATCTACATACCAAAAGCACCCAAAAGAAAACTTCACTATCATAGTAGATTTCATTTTCTATCTCTACAATAAATGTGTTTTTTGTTTATCATCTGAGGGGGCCTTAAAGCCTTTGAAATCATGTTCATTTTAACAGTGATTATTCCTATTATAGCATTTTATAACAAAGCAAAGAATGCACAGGGGAGGCAAGTAATAATTCATGGTGAATTTAATAGTAATTTTTGTTTGAATTCTAAGTCCCTACGGGGAAGTGGATATTGCCACCATTATGGGGTCAACAACTATTGCAACTTTAATGTTATGTGTGCCTTTAGTTCTTAAAAGATTCCCCCCCCCCTTTTTTTAGCACCCTGGACTTTGTTCTCAACTGGGCAGATATGTGTATTTTCCAAAAACAAAGCACACCTAGATGTAAAGTTATTCACCAGCATGTAGTTTGCCACCATTATAAATGGTCACAAAATGAGTATATTCTATTAAGACATTGGAAATCTGGCTATAAGAACGATAGTTCCACTTGTCTGCCAAGATATTTTTAATAGCATGGTCATCCAGATTTAATTTAACTTTTTTGAGATGTACTAAATTGTTTGTCTTCCTTTATATATCTACAAAGAAACAATAGGAAATAAGGATAAGAAGCACTCCTGCCAAAACTGGAATGAAAATCTTGGCAGTGCTACTGTGGGATTTTCTATTTGGATTTAAGAGATGAGCAATGCAATCTGCTGTTTGTTTAGAAAAAGTAGGATTGAAGTTCTTCATATGTGAACATCTGCCATATGACACAAATTGGAACAGAACCACAAACTAAATAGAAGCAACATCTGCGTAGTGTGTTGTCTATCACTAATAATACACAAAGTGGAAGGAAACAACAAAAAAAGCCATTTAGGATGTCTTGATGGAGAATTCAAATGAAATAGTTTCAAAAAAACAACTGCCAGAAGAGAACATACTTTTTTCCCCCCTTTTAAATACTATAAACTTTCTAAACTACAGAACTATTTCTTAATCTTTAATACATCTAAGATGAATATCATTAATTTGTACTTGTTCCCCCTCCCAAAAATGAAGTTTTTTTTTTTTTAAGTACGAATATAACATAAAAGTTACAAAAATAGATCAGTAAACTTAATTTGAAAGCAAAGGAGAAAATTAAAGTGATATTCTAGTGCTCTTAACAGCAAAGAGGTTGAAAGTATATACATATATGTGTGTGTGTGTGTGTGTGTGTGTGTGTGTGTGTCGTTTTTCTCAGACAGAAAGAACTGAAAGATCATAGGAGGCTCTTTGGAATGGGAGACATTTTTTTCCAAGTGAAGGCTGCTACTGCAGGGAACTAAATATAATGATGACCAGTGGGAGCTTTGTCGGAATCACTGATCTGCTTAAAGAGTGACTTGGATAGAATCTACTAATAAACCAGAACCTGGTGAATTTATCTCCTCTTAACTTTTTCTTCCTTTCCACTGCTTGATGATCAGGCAGAGCTTATCCTTGGGAGTTGTCTTCTATCTTTTAACTCTTTTTAATTTTTTCTCTGTATTTTTATATTGGGTTTTGCTCCAGATAAAGAAAGACTGAGGTTATTGTATTCAAATATTTGCTATAAATGAGGAGATTATAAGAAAAAAAGAAGGGAATTCAATAGCCTAATTTATACTGAATATAGGAAGGAATTATATTGCAATAAGAAGGAAAGAAGGAAGGAAGGAAGGAAGAGAGGGAGAGAAAGAGGGAGAAAGGGAGGGAGGGATGGAAGGAAGAGAGATGAAAGGAAGAGAGGTATGGAAGGAAGGAAGGAAGAAATGTGGGATGGAAGGAGGAGGTGCTGAGGGATGGAAGCAGGGAAGGGAGGGATGGAAGGAAGGGAAGGATGGAAGGAGGAAGGAAGGGAGAGAGGGATGAAGGGAGGGAGGAAAAGAAGTAAAGGAAGGAAGGAGGGAAGGAAGGAAAGAAGGAAGGAAGGAAGGAAGGAAGGAAGAAAAGAAAGGAAAGGAGAAAAATAGTATGCTTTTGTCTATATGCAGACAATATCAATTCTTTCTTTGGAAACAGCAGATTTCATCACTAGTCCTTTGGAACTGTCTTGAATCATCATGCATTGCTGAGAATATCTAAGTCATTGACTATTTATCATTGTATAACATTCCTGTTATGTTCTCCTGGTTTTGATCACTTCATTTTGTAGCAATTCATGTAAGTCTACTTATTTTTTTCTGAAATCATCCTGTTTTCCATGTCTTGGAGTAAAATAAGATTCTATCACAAACATAAGCCACAAATTGTTCAGCCATCTCCAATTGATGGGCAGAACTTTCTTTTCCAATTTTTAGCCATCATAAAAAGAGATGCTAGGAATATTTTTGTATAAGCTATTTTCTCTTTTTATATCTCTTTGGTATATCCACCTAGCAGTGGTATAGCTGGATCAAATGGTGTGCACAGTTTTATAATCCTTTGTTTTTTTAGAATGATTGGATCAGTTCACAACTCGCCCAACATTCACTAATATCCCAATTTTCCTATATCTTCACCAACATTTATCATTTTCCTTGTTTTATCATATTAGCCCATCTGATAGGTGTGAGGCTCTGCCTCACAGTTGTTTTAATTTTCATTTTTCTAGTAGTGTAAATTATTTCTAACATACCATGCTGCCTTGCAAATAACACATAGAAGGACTGGGAAGTGGATTCCATTCTTCCCCTATGGTAGATAGCTATTCTAACATTGAATCACTTGTCAAAATCATATTTTTACTTGGTAAAAAAATGGGATATCAGCAAAAGGAGTCCCTTTTGGGGGACTCCCCCAAATATATGGGAGTCCCTTTTGAAAGCCCACTTGACAGTTTTTGCCTAAAATAAGAGGTATATCATGGGAATGAAATACTAACTTGAATACTTCTGATCTTTGTGAGTTCATCTTTGTGGAAGTTACCTCCATCCATACAGGTACTGGACCTCTAGTGGTAAGCATGGTGGCTGGACACTTCACCACTCTGTAGTCAAACTGGTTATGATCCTTTCAATCCCTCACTGTTTCCATGCTCAGTCTTTCTTACCTTATAGGAACTGCCCAGGCAGTACTTTACTTATTAGCTATGTGACTTTAATATGCCTCAGTTTCATCATCCTCATTCCTCATAAGACTAAGAATAGCACTTATCTCATGAGATTATTGTGATGATCAAATGAGGGAAAAAATGTAAAACACTTTGGAAACCTTAAATCTCTCTCTCCCTCTCTTCCTCTTTCTCTCTTTCTCCCTCTCTCCCTTCCTCCTTTCCTCTCTTCCTCTTCCTCTCCCTCTTCCTTACCTTCTTCTTTTCCCTCTCCTTCTCTCTTTCTCCAAAAAAATGATGAATGATTGATCTTTGTCAATGGACAAACTTTCTTCATTAATTGAGGAACTTTTTACTTTGAAAGCCTGACACCAATGAAATCACAAATTTAGACCAAAGCAAATAAAATTGATTTATTTTAAATAGGAAATTATTTCAGGCATAGGCACTCATTTGTTGTTGTTTATTTCAACTTATTAGATGGAGAGATCTTGTGAATTTTTTTTTCTGTTTAGAGTTTCATTATTATTTTCCATCTAAATGGCAAATCAAAAGATATATGTTTTTCTGTAAATCAGAATACTGAAAGCCATTTTTTTCTCTTAATCATTGGAAGAAATTTCTAATTTTGAGTTCCCTATTTCTATTGAAAAATTATTATTGGTTTATATAAGATAAAACAAGAAAACAAAAAAAAAAAGGTTATCCCTGTTGTCTGTGGATGAACTTTTACCTAGCCCTCATACCATATCTTGTACTATAGAAGTTGGCATATTTTAATAAAAGTGTACAACTTTACATTCAACTATTAAATTTGATTTTATTTGATTTAATCTGCTATTTTGGTAAGATTATGTCTTTTGGGATCCTATATTATCTGTTATGTTAGTTATTTCTCTCAGATTTCCTGAGCTACAAATTTGCTCGACATTTATGACCTTTCCCAAGACAGTGATAAAAATGTTAAATACCATGGGGCTATTTTGGATACAGTCACTTAACCAGTTTGGAATATTCCTAGTTCTATGAATATAGAACCTTTATTTCTCTACTTGATTTTTCTCCAGAAAATCATAAGACTTTGCAAAATATTTTGTCAGAGCCTAAGTAATTCTCTAATCTACTAATATAATAATCCTATCCAAAAAGTGGAAGGAGTGGAAAATGTTAGTTTGGCAAGATGATTTATTAGCAAAGCAGTTAGTTATTGGAATAGACAGAGGTTTGGACTTTGAATCATAACTTCAACTTCTTCTCCAGACACTTACTAGCTATGCAACTCTGACAGAAATATGATGGTAAATGTTTAATTGATCTTTGGCTGGTGAGACTTTTATGTTTAGTCTGAAATATTAATATTTTCTCCATTACTGTCCTAAATCCAGACAGTCAACAAAACAGAAAATTAAGCTCTGGTATATGATACTTTGTTAACTTCTGAAGCATAAATCCTGTGCTGAAAACTTAGCAATTGTTTTCCAAGATACTTCCTGAACCTGGAAAAGTCCACCTCAAACTCTCAATTTCCTCACCTTAAAAAATGGGTAAATATTAATCCTACACACAATGTTATTGTGAGTAGCAAATGCAAAAATATGTGGAATATATGTAAATCCTAAAGCAGTATGTAGATTTGAGTTATCATTATTATTATTAAGTCATGATGGGACTTTTTTGATTATATACTATGTTCTTTTATTGTTCTATCCATTTTTATTTCCAGTTCCACAAACTGATTAAGAATTCCTTGAGTAATTCCTTATTTTAAACCAGGTATTGAAATAAAATTCACTGCTTTATACTTTATAGACTGCAACAATTTCCCTTAATTTTTTTTGGACATTTCTTCTTTTCCAGTCCCATAGCAGTTAGCCCATTTTATATAGTTGGTAAAAGAGTATTGATAATAACTCATCAAACATATTTATCATTGGTCTCAAGGCCCTGGGATAGATTTATTCTTGCCCTGATGACTTATATGCATCAAGGTTCTGTCTTTCTATCTCTTCTTTTTTTAAATTCAACTTTCTATTAGGGATTTTTATTAACTCCTTCTCTTATAGAAAGGCTTCCTTCAGTGCTTCTGTCTCCCAGATGCAGTCTTTCCTGTTCTCCAGAGAGATTAGTTGCTGCCTATCTCATTTCTCCAACCCCTTTCCCACCCAAAAAAATCTTATATTCTTTTTGTTTATACTTTCTATCTATAATGTCTATCTGTCTGTTTTGTCCGTTTTTTCACCTGATCAGATGTAAACTTTCTGAGGTCAGGGCAGATATTGCTTAATCTTTGTGTTTTTAGTATATAGCTATATAATATAGAAAAAATGATTGGTGATTGAGTGATTCTATTCTCTCTAGTCCAAAAATAATTACCCTTGTCAGAAAAAAAAATATGAGAATTGAACAGTTGTGCCTTCGCTTTGCTGTCAGTTTTTATCATACCATACAAATCAGGCAGTGATCCTTTCCCTTCTTTGACCTAACTTTTTTGTTCCAAATAGGCAAAGATGCTTTGTGGTAGTTTCTATGAATAATGAAGAAAAATGAATAAATATGCTTTCTATGTTTTTATCTCATTAATTGAAAAATAGCTTAATAATGATTGATTGCTTCATCTCTTTGCCTTTTTCAAAAAAAAAAAGGAATCATATGTTGAACTATTGCAATTGGATTAGTAATCATTATTGGATGAAGCAAAATAACCTTGTACAAAATTGGATGTGTTTTGTTTTCTTTCTAGCATGCAGAATTTAATCTTACACAATACTAAAACATCTAGTAAAAATAAGTCAATTCAATTCAAAACTGACAGATCAGCTGCCTGAAGTTCTCTAAGCAAAGCAACTATGTAATTGACTGATTTTTCCTCTAAATTGATTGACTCAACAATCTATATATTTATTCATGTAGTCATATCCAAAAGAAATAAAAAATAAGGATGAGGGATTAATTTTATCCTTTATAGCCCCAAACTTAGTTTGTCACTCTTAAAATGATGGTTAGTCAAGTTAAAGAGGATAATATAAACATTAGATCTGTTATTTCACTGGCTATAGAAAACACTTTCTATCAATTTAGGTTGGCAAGTTCTTTTCAGATTGTAGTCTTACAGAACTCTGTAAGATATTAAGAGATCAAATGACTTGCCCAAAGTCTTTGAAGAGAAACTCTATTAGAGCCAGGATTTGAAGCTACATCATCCTGGCTATTGATGGGAAGAGAGGATTATGAACTTGATAATTTTTATTTCTTTACTATACCTTACATTCCATACAAATTAAGGTAGGGATATATTATAAATCAGGAATACATTTTCAAAGAACTAAAGAATATCTGTCTTGAAAAGACCCTAAGTAGTCAGCAAGTCCAACTTTAAGGATGAGTGCCCTGTACAGTCCCCAACTAGGAATCATTTGGATTCTAATGACAGATCACTCATTCATTAGTGAATCTATTTTATTTTTGGAAGGCCCTACTTTTATTGTTCCCACATCATATCTGTTGATCTTTTTTTTTTTTTAACTCAGTTTCAAAGAATGATAAGTAAAAAGGTCTCCTTCCATTTCCATCTTAAGACAATAAAGTTGAAGTATTTTTTAAGTTCCTGAAGAAATTTAGGCCTTCCAGGAAAAAGGATACAATATTCTTGACTCCTTTACAGAAGATGGGAAGAAAGAAGGGTAATGCCAGAGATCTAGAATATCTTTTCCTGAGAAAGGAACTTTCCTGGAACTCTTGTACTTTCTTCATAATCTAGTGAATGCTGGCAATTCAGTGTCTAGTTCCTCTGCCTCTTTAAAAATCAGCCTGATTTTCTAGTATTTCTCAGGTCTTTGAAGCCTAGTTTGTAGAATTTCAAGCATAATTTTGTTGATGTATGAAATGAATTCATTTGTTTGGTAATTTGAACATTCTTTGGCTTCTTTAGGATGGGATGAAAACTGATCTTTTACAATAGCGGCCACTATTGAATTTTCCAAATTAGCTGTATATTGAATACAGTCCTTTACCAGCATCAACTTTTTTTTTTTCAAGATTTTCAATAGCTTGGCTGGAATTCCATAACTTGCACTAGCCTCATTGTTAGCAATGCTTCTTAAGACCCACTTGACTTTATTCTCCAGAATGTCTGACTAGGTCAGTAACAACACCATTGTGGTTATTGATGATTTTAAAATTTTCTCGTTTAATTATTTTGTGTACTCTTGTTACCTCTTCTTAATCTCGTGTTTCTCTAAAGTCCCTACCATTTTTGTCTTTTATCATCCCCATTTTTACATGAAACATCCACTTGATATCTCCATGAAGCTATTCATCAATTACTACTCAGCTGTTCCTTTATCTAATTTATTCCTTTTAATAAAGTGTATTAATATACACTTTATTATACTTCTAATACTTTTAATATATTTTAAATACTTCTGTATTTCCACAGTGCTATTAGTATCATGTCAGTGATAGTAATGTCAGATTTGCCTCCATTATTAACATTTTAATTTACTTTATTTATTACCCATGTCCTTCTAATTGGTACATAAATAAATAAGTTTTTGACTTCTTGTTTATTGTCTCATATGAATTACTCTCTAGGTAAACAAGAATGAAGACAAAGAAAAACAACTAAAAATAATATATTATTCTCAGAGTACTTTATATATTTCTTACCTGCCAAGGAACCAATTTATTTTGTTTCTTAAATCATGATAATTTTGATTTTGTATATATAATATAATTGTTCATGTTTGACTTCTGCATGTTCTTTAGGATATGCTGTTCTTGGTGATTTCCTCCATGATATGATATAGTTGGAAGGTTATGTATATATATAAAAATATATTTACACTTGTAATGCCTTAAACAGAAAAAAAAATATTTTCTTGTTTTTTTTTTTATTTATCAAGGATGAGAAAGAAAAAGAGAAAGAAAGAATAAGAGAGAATGAGAGACGAGAGAGAGAGAGAGAGAGAGAAAGAGAGAGAGAGAGAATGATTAAATATTGAATATTGCATGTTTTCTGTGACATTTATCATTTCAGGAACAATTTTTAAAATCATATATTTGCATGACTTTTTAACAAATTGTTGATTATCATAGTTAAATTAGGAGCCCTGGAATAGTCTCAGGATAATTTGCCTTAAAAACATCCCCCATTCTGTCATTTCATATGTGCATATAGCCAAAGTGACATTCTGATTTCTGTAAACTCTAGACCTCAGGGCCTAATTTTAAAAACATTTCTACTAAGGAAAACAGAAATGTTTTCTTTTATTTTTGTTTTATCCTTGGGTATGGTATGCAAAAGAGTCCTCATTTCATTGTAAGTCTCATGATGGCCTTCAGCATAAAACTGCTATTTCCTTGATATATGCACATCAATTTAGGTAGTCTTACTTTAAAAGGTCATTGACTTATAATAATGCCTTTTATTCTTTAAAAACTAGTCATTTAATGGCCAAAAAGAAGAAAGAAAAGCTCAGCTCCCAATTTTTTCTATTAATCTCTGGCCAGGCCACTAAAAATATCTTTATACATATCTCTGAAAGAGAAGGTAGAAGAATGAGGGAGGGTATAAAAATAAATATAGAAGAAAGAAAATATTTCTAACAAAAGCCCACTTGCCAACTCTGCCAGCCTCTTACCCATCTTGGTTTACTAGCATAGCACATCAGGATGTTCTATTAGTCTTGCTTCTAGCTAGAGAAATTATTCAAAACTGCAAATAAATTGCATTTAAGATTCCGTTTTAGGAACTAATTTGAATAAGCACTGCATAGAAACACATAGTCACTTATGTATAGGTATATGCTTATATGTATGTGTGTGTATATATATGTATGTATATATATATATATATGTGTGGATACATATATATGTGTGTGTGTATTCTGAAACCTTTTTTGTTGTGATCTTCTTCCCAAAACACAGCCAGGTGATAAAAGTTCAGATCTTTTATTATCCCAATATAGCCCGGTTAGCTTAGAGGCCTATCTCTCTGCTTGGTTCCAAGAGCTCTCTCCAAATGTCTTTAAATCCAAAGGTCTGGTCCTTCAGCCTCTGCCTCTGCTTTCTTCAGCCTCCAGAGCCAGCCCTGCTCTTCATGTCATTCCGGCGAAATCTCGACTTGTAGCGTCGTCCTCTAAAGAACCTCTTCGACTGGCCCATTGGCCTATTTATGCTCCTTCCAGAGAGAGGGATTATGGGTTTTCTCCCATAGTGCTCTCTGGCCCAAAGCTTCAAGGGAGGTATGAACTCATTGAACTCCAATGAGTAAAGGTGTGAACACAAGCCTTGTATTAATTAGTTCTACTTAGTACCTTGTTTCAGGTTCTGCCCAAAACATCTTCTTGTAAGATTAGATCAACTCTAATTAGTTAGCAGTTAGTAAGGATTCCAACACTTTTTAGCTTGTTTTTATTTTTCTGTAATATACATATAGATATATACATACATATATACAGATGTATGTGGACATAGAAAAAGTTAATTGATTACCTGTCAAAAAATACAGAAAGAGGTAGCATATACTATTATAAAGAGACCCGACTGGGTTTTGAATCAGAAGATAAAGAATTCCATCTATCACTGAGACCAGAAATCCCATCCTATAAAAATGAAAAAGATGATGTACTGTAGAATGTGATTGAAGAAGGAAAAAAATTTGAATAAAGTACTAAAAAATGAGATAAAGACAGAGAGAGAGACACACACACAGAGAGACAGAGACAGAGAGACAGACAGACAGATAGCAGAGAGAGATACACAAAGACAAGAGAGAGAGAGAGGAGAGAGAACACATTCAGCAGTTGAGAAAAATGACATGTCCATCTGATGGTAACCCTGTGATGATTGCCACAACATTTAATCTACTTTAGCTTCAGTTTCCTCATCAGATTATATCTTGGTATATACCATTTTTATGTAAATGATATTTCCTGCCATTAAATTATAAGCTGCTTTAGGGCATGGCTTCTTAAATTTTTTTTCACTCAAGATCCCTTTTTACCCAAGAAATTTTTATGTGATTCTGGTTATAAACATATATAAGATAGATATACAAACAAAATATTTACTGATAATAAATCATAATTTTGTGATCCCCACATTCAGTTACAAGATCCCATTTGAGATGCCAAACCACAGTTTAAAAAGTTGAGTTTTAGGAAATGGATTATTTTTGCATTTAACTTTTTTTTGTATCCCAAGAACTTAACACAATATAAGAAGTCCTTAATAAATGCTTACTGAGTAACCATTTGTCACTTAGGATCACACTATATGCTGTATTTTAAACAAAATTTTTATATTCTCAAAGTTGCCAAACTTGTTATTTTATTTCATTGTTTTTCAGTCATTAAATCCTGTCTAACTCTATGTGGTTTCCTTGACAAAGATAAAATGTGACATGCCATTTTCTTCTCCAATGTGTCTCCATTTAAGGAACTGAAGAAAATAGAATTTAAAAGGACTTTCCAGGGTCACCCAACTAATTATATGTCTGAAGCCTAATTTGAACTCAGATCTTGAATCCAATCTATGCACTCTGTAGAATGCTTTTTCCATTGAACCACTCAGCTGCCCTTTAATTCATTCCCTTAACTAGATTTTCCTTCAAATAAAACACCTTTTATTGTCCTTGCATTTAAAATCCAAAACTTTTCCTATGTTCCACAACTTCTTGGACTAGGATGAAGTTTGTGAAAACTTTTGTGCTTTCCTACTCCTTTCAGAATATTCTTCTATTTCAGTTGCCCAATAGACTTTCTTTAAAATCCATGGAATCTGTATAAACCAACATCTTTCTATATTTGTTTCTATCATCTTCTAACCTACAGATCAGGATGAGAATTCTCCCAATGTTTGTACCCACTCTACTATTGGAGTTTCTGTTTATCATCTAGTATAATCAATAGAGATTTCACTATCTATGTGGATGACCACTTATCACTGGACCACACATTAATCCCCTTAGCTCACACAACCTTCTCCTTCATTTCACTTCAACTGCACAGTGTTGTGGTCACAAAGTAGGCTTTAATATTTCTTAGGAATGTGCCAACTTCAAGATTCTGTACTTTGAAATTCAGTCAAACTCAACTATAATGTCTTCTGTTTCTACTTTTTCCATTCTTTCAGTCAGACTCAATATGCCCTTCACCCTAATTCTTTGGTACATTTCTCTTCTTCCAGTCCACTTTGCCAATTCTGGCTTCAATTGCCTCAAATGATTAATCAATCCAAAAGGATTGTAAGGCATTGCTTTGGGCTGGTCACTCTAGTCTGAATTACATAGACAGCTACTCTGTCATTTCACTTGCCCCTAAGAATCCCTTGCTTTCCCAAACCTAATATGTTTAGTGCCACCTCTATGTCCTATAATGCAATTTCTTCATTCCTTTCCCAAGACTATTGAATATGTTGCAGAAAATCATGAAATAGATTGATTTTTCAACAAATTAAGGGTACATCATCTCATCTGGGGCATCACTCGATGCTCAACAATCCTTTTACTTTACTTTATCATATTCCTATTTAATAATAAATGATTATTCTAAAACTTTTCCTCCTATTTCAACAACTCTACTTCACCTCTCAAATAAAACAGATAATTTAATCTTTAATTCACTGAAATAATTTCAGTCACATGAGAGGTAATCTCTTAATTCTTAAACGCTATTCCTCCAAACTTCTCTGTGTAGTTCCAGAGCTGATAAAGAAAACAAGCTTGTTTTATTTAAGGAAAATAAAAAAAGAGGAAGTCAGGAAAAATGTAAACGATTTAGATTTATTGGGAGGCCTAGACATAATTAGGAACACAAGCCTGGTAAAATCCAATGTTTTTTATAGGGTTCTTATCTGGATCATGTATAACCAGGAGTTGGGGAAAAGGTGTTATGTTACAGTTTTCTTTTATTGTCCTAATTCATTTTCCCTAATTAACCTGACCCAGTCCTGACTCAGTTTCTCTGCTTCAGTTTATAATCAGCTCAAAGCTTAGTCCTACAAAACCTCTCCTCCTTCTTTATCAGAATATTTGATAAGGATAAAAGATCTTTTGTTTTAGAACATCATAATGCCTCTTCCCATCCCAAGCTATCAGAATGTCAGATACCATCTTATCAATATGCTTTCCCTCACCCTGTCAGAACTAGATTGTCAGGGTCTCCTTCCCAGTCTCAGCACCCGGACTCCGCCCCTGCCTCACATTGTTTGCTGGATTCTTGGAGACAATAGTATCATTCAGTCCTGGGACCAAACCATGGATCCATTTAGTCCCAGTAAATCTCTTCCTTTAAATAAATTATCAAGTACTTTCTAATCTCTATCTAGCCTCAGTTTCTCTGGTATTACAAAGGAACAGGAAATGTAAAACTGATGTACATGCATGTCATGCTGGTACTGAGTCAAATTGGAGAAATGTCTAGAAATTGTTGGTTTATTTTCAAACTCTCTGCTTAGAAGGAAAAAAAACCTTTAAGCAATTACCACAAGTTACATTTCAGGTATACAATTCAAGGGCTCCTGTACTTTTTTATTTAGTTAAATGGAGAAACTACTGAAGTTCCTTACATACCATCATGTATCTTCAGTCTCCTTTTCAATTAGCATATTTCTATTTGAATATAACCGTATTTTTCCAAAGTCTTAAAAAGAAAGAGAGAGAAATTAAAAAGAAGGAAGGAAGGGAGGGAAAGAGGAAAGAAGAAAGGAAAGAAGGAAAGAAGGAAGGAAGGAAGGAAGGAAGGAAGGAAGGAAGGAAGGAAGGAAGGAAGGAAGGAAGGAAGGAAGGAAGCAAAGAAGGAAGGGAGAGATGGAGGGAGGGATAAAGGGAGGAAGCAAGGAAGGGAGGGAAGGAGAGAGGGAGGAAGCAAAAAAGGGATGATATTCTTCTTTTTATCATCCAAATTCCTGAGATCTCTATTTTAGTTTTCCTGAAATCATTTTAGTTTAGTTTACTTCTCAATATTATTAATCATTTCTTATATCCATAGACTCTTCTCTATTCCATTTCCAGACTATCATCTATTCCAACACTCTCATACAAGATCGTTATTATCTTATTTCCAGGCTCCTCAAAAATCCTCCTGACATGTCTAACTAAGAATTACTTAATTGTTTGTTCAAGGTTTAGGTATTCATATTTTATCTAATTCCTTTCAGAGATAATATAATGTTACCTTATTCAACTGTGGTTAATCTCAAAGGACCTCCAAATATTAATGCTAACTCCAAATGTTAATATATTGTGAAATGATTTGGTGATAAACTCCCAATTGAAGTGTGCTCTCACTTTTTATTCATTTCAGGGGTTCTTGTGTGTATACTCTTTTTTGTCTCATTTGAAATACTGACTATTTTATTATTCTCTGTCTATACTCAACAAATAGCATAAATGGATAGGACTGCTATGTCTACAGAGGAAAGCAAATCAACTAACAGTCATGTAACTATTTACTACTCAGATTCACGCTAAATTCAAGCTCCTTTTCCTGATTTATAAAGCTCTCCAGAAATTTCATTTAATTTCTCTCTTTGATCTTGTCCCTTTATGCTCCAATTCTCTGCTGACTTATTTGTCCCTCTGGTTCTGAAACACACTGGATGTCATTTGGATCAGCTATTTAACCTCCCTCTCAAATCTCTGCTCTGAAATTGTCAAGATCTAGTATTCTCTCACTCTTTAAATCAAAGATTTTCTTCACCTGTGGTGGGTGAAATTGGCCAGCTTCTTACTATACTCTATATAATGAAAAAGAAAAATGGTGCTTTTTTAATTGTTAGGACTTTAAAAAAAAATTGGCTCTGGAAAGCACTACATCAATTGATGGCAGTATAAGTTCCCAGTGGAACCTATGAAATATTTATTGTGGCTGGGAAGCTTTCCAGGCTCTACTCTAGAAACAGACAAAAGAGAGGCAACTAGATTAATTAAATGGGATCAATCAGAAGATCTGTGTTTGAATCCTGCTGTGACACTAGCTATGTGATGACAGGCAAATAATTTAACTTCTCTGAGCCATGATTTTCACCTTTGTAAGATGGGGATGGTAATATTCATAATACCTATAATACATGATTATATCAGGAGAATTTTTTGTAAGTATTAAAGTGTTATAGAAATATGAGCAGTTATTAGGAAATTCATCCAGGGTGAATGAAGCTGACATAGAGTACTATGCACTTTCTTGACCAAAGTGCTAATCTGGAAATTTAGTATTTTGTGATATGAAACATAGCTATCTATCTGCAGATATATATATATATATAGATAGATAGATAGATAGATAGATAGATATAGATAGATATAGATATATAGCTATCTATCTGCAGATAGATAGATAGATAGAGAGAGAGAGAATAACATAAGAAATTTTAAGGTTATCATAAGAAATTAGTTTTGCCTTATTTGATTCATTAATATTTATATAGGACAGGGCAGCTAGGTAGTACTGTGGATAGAGCTCCAGGTCTGGAGTCAGGAAGAACCATCTGTCCAAACTGGCCTCACACAGTGAGTACCTTTGTGATCCTGTACAAGTAACTTAACTCTGTTTGCTTCAGTTTCTACATGAAATGAGCTAATGAAAGGGCAAACCGTTATAATATCTTTGCCAAATGGGAACAGGAAGAGTCAAACTTGAGTGAAAATGACTGACCCAAAACTGATATTAATAGATTAAATTTTCACCTCTCTATCAATGCCCTTTTAAAAAAGATATCTCTAGGGAGATAATAAATAAAATTAATAAATGTCAACATGGCAAAATGCACAAAGCATTAAAAGTTAGGAAGACCTTGATTCCTATCACAATGTTATCATCTAGGAAAATTACTTAACCCCATTTGTGCATCAATTCTAACTTATAAAACAGGAACAATAATATATGTTATTTCTTGATTTATATAGCTCTCCAAAATTTCATGTAATTTCTCTCTTTGATCTGGTCACCCTTTATTCCCCAATTCTCTGCTGCCTTATCTGTTCCCCTGGCACTGAAACATATTAGATGTCAGTATGTCAGTTAGATCAGCTATTCAGCTTCACTCTCAAATCTCTGCTTTGAAATTGTCAGGAGCGATATTTTCTCACTCTTTAATCAAAGGCATTTTTCCCCCCACATCATAGTTGGTTTCACAAAACTGTGATTCACATCAAATGAGATCATGATATAAAGCAGATTTCAAAGTTTTAAAAAGATAGGAACTAGACTTGTATTCAATCGACACTATGAGTTCAGAAACTCCCTCTAGCAATTCAGGTATGTATTTTATTTTCAATTTATAGTCTTCCCTACCACCATTACCACTACTTAATAGTGCTTTATTTTGTCCAATTTCAACATTCTTTCGAATTCTCTAAGTACACAATCTTGTTATCTGCAAAGTGTGATAGCTTTATTTCTTCATTGTTTACTCTAATTCCTCCTAATTTTTTTCTTCTTTTATTGCTTAAGCCAATATTTCAAATATAGTATTGTATAATAGTGATGATAATAGGCATCCTTGTTTCACCCCTGATCTTACTGGGAATGTTTCTAGCTTTTCCCCATTATAAAATTGGTTGCTGATGATTTTAGATAGATGCTTTTTATGATTTTAAGTAGAACCCCATTTATTCCTATGCTCCCTTGGCTCTTTAATTGGAATGGCTGCTTTATTTTATAAAAATCTTTTCCAGTATCTATTGAGAAAATCACATGATTGCTGTTGATTTTGTCATTGTCATGGTCATTTATGCTGATACTTTTTTATAATATTCAACCAGCCTTGCATTCCTGATATAAATCTCACCTGGCCATAATGCATCATTATCATGATTAATTGTTATAATCTATTTGATAATATTTTATTTTAAAATTTTGCATCTATATTCATTAGGGAAATTGGTCTATAATTGTTTTCTCTATGTTTTGGCTATTCCTGGTTTAACTATCAGCATCTAATTTGGGATAAAAAAGAAATTTGGTAGGACTGCTTCTTTGCCTATTTTTCCAACTAATTTATTTAGTATTGGAATTAATTTTTCTTTAAATGTTTGGTAGAATTCACTTGTAAATTTATCTGGTCTCTGGAAATTTTTTCTTTAGGAGTTCAATGATAGCTTATTCAATTCCCCTTTTTTCCTAAAATGGGGTTAGGAACATATTTGTCATCTGTGAATCTGAGCAATTGACATTTTTATAACTATTAATCTATTTTGCTTAGATTATCAGATTTATTGCCATGTAGTTGGGCAAAATAGCTTCTAATTATTTCCTTATTTTTCTCTTCATTGGTGGTGAATTTGCTCTTTCATTTTTAATATTGGTTTTTTTTGTTTTTTATTTCTTTTTTAAAATAAAGTTAATCAAAATTTATCTTTTTAATTCTTTTTTTAAAATAAAACTAGCTCTTAATTTAGTTAGTGCAATAGTAGTCTTACTTTCAGTTTTATTAATCTCTCTTTTGAGTTTCAGAAATTCTAAATTGGTATTTAATTAAAGATTTCAATTTTCTTTTTTCCCTAGATCTTTTAATTACATGCCAAATTCATTGAACTTCTCTTTCTCTATGTTATTCATGTAAGCATTTAGAAATAGAAAAATTCCCTTAATTACTCTTTTAACTGAAACCGATAAATTTTGGTGTGGTATTTCATTATCATCATCCTCTTGGATGATATTGATGTTTCTATGATTTTTTTGACCCACTTATTCTTTAGTATTAGATTATTTTCCAATTAATTTTAAACCTATCTCTCCATGGACCTTTATTACATGCAAATTTATTGCATCATGATCTGAAAAGGATACATTTAATATTTCAATCATTCTGCATTTGGTTGTAAAGTTTCTATGACCTAATATATGGTCATTTTTTTGTGTAGGTGTCATAAACCATTGAGAAACAGGTCTATTCTTTTCTATCCCCATTTAGTTTTCTCCAGAAATTTATTATATCTAACTTTTCCAAAGTTTTATTCCCCTCCTTAATTTCTTATTGCCTATTTATCTAGTTTTGAGATGGGTAAGTTGAGGTGCCTCATTCATAAAATTTAGCTATCTATTTCTTCCTGTAAATCACTTAACTTTTCCTCTGAGAATTTGGATTCTATATTACTTGTTACATACACATTTAGTATTAATATTACTTCATTGTTAGTGGTACAATTTGCCAAGTTATAAGATCCTTCCTTGTCTCTTTTAGATATATTTTTGCTTTTACTTTGTCTGAGATCAAGATTGCTTTGCCTGTTTTTTTTCCTTCTTCAACTGAAGCACAATGTATTCTGCTCCAGTATTTTGCTTTTATTCTCTGTATATATGCTTTAGATGTGTTTCTTATAAACAATATATTGTAAGATTCTGGTTTTTAACCTACTCTGCTATATGCTTCTGTTTTTTGGGCGACTTTATTTCACTCACATTATAATTATTATGCATTTTCCTCTATCCTATTTTTCTCTCAGCATAGATTTCTTTCTGTGTTTCTGTGTCTGTCTCTCTCTTTCTTTCTCTGACACACACACACACACATACACACACACACACACAGAGAGAGAGAGAGAGAGAGAGAGAGACAGACAGACAGACAGACAGACCAGAGTCATGATCTAGCTCACTAATAGTTCACAGGACCACTTTGGAAAAATCCTACCTAAAAAGGAACATATGATCTTTGAAAGTCTTGTGTCTGTGGAATTCCAGACAAGATTAAATACAGACAAGAATAGAGATTCTGAATACACATGACATTCCAGTTTCCTTCTGGTTCTGTAATTTGAAACATTTTCAAATTAATAATTTTTCTTGGTTGTAAAAACTTCAAGATGAAGTGTTCAGGTGGCATTCATTGCTCAAAATTCTTTCAGACTGAAAAGGAAAATCTTGAGGAAGAATTTTTCACACTGAGTACATCAACTCCTCCCACCTTTATTGATGTTATTTCCTTTTGAGAATAGCAGCTCAGTAAAAAAATGAGAGAGTTTAATTTGATGTATATGAACAGTTCTTACGTCAAAAGGGTTGATCCATTTTTAATGCAAATGGGAAGGGCTTCTTCCTTCTATGTTAACCAGAATCACAACAGCAGAATCAGGACTCCACACGCAGCCTTATGCAAAATGTCATTAGCATGCTAAGAATTATTCTGTCAGCCTTTTTAGGTAGACATTTAATTAGACTTGTCTTTAACAACTTTAAATGACAGAAAGACAGCTGCAAACTTACCTTGGAGTTGACATTCTACTTTTTTTCTGCAAGTAGAACTGCTGTAGCTGTCTGATAAGTTTCAGTCTTTTAAAGAAATGATTTGTAAGAACTTGACAAGCCAGAAGCTTTTAGGCTAAACCTACTTGAATGGAAATTGGGGTAGTGGGACATCAGGGAATGAGCAAAAGAATAAAGGGAAATACCTATCAGGACTGAAAGCAGCCCATACCCCTGAGATGTCAGTTACATGATTTGGAGTTGCTTGTTGTGCCATTAAACTACTCTTTTCCAAAGTAATTCCAAGTTATATTTTGAAATGTAAATTGTTTGAAGGAGTCACCTCCATTCTAAGTGTTTAATCATTTCAAGAAGGTTTGAACATAAGTGTATCTGTGACATTTAATTCCTTACAAGGCAGATTTTCACTTTAGAGTTTGTGAATTCTTAAAGAGTCACACAGAAGGCCTATTTGTTCTTGTTTAGGGCTGCACAATCAGTGTCAATTTACAATGATGCATCGGAGAAATGTGGGGCTACAAAGACCCATGAAATCAGACAGAAATAGAAACTCCTAATACAATTCCTATGATAAAAGCAACCTCTTCAACAACTCCATCTATTTTGGTTACAAAAATACTAAATTAAAAAAATCTCAGGCATCATGACAGCCTGACTGAAAAAAAAGGGGAAATAATAGAGGGAAATTATACAAAGTTACTGACAATATAAGAATATGAGTGATTCTCAACAGGAAATAGACATTCGATACCCTTAATAAAGTCACACTCTAATAACATCTTGAGAGTCCAGATCCCAGAAACATATCATTTTTAAAAAGTCTACAAATTTCTTGATAAGAAGGATGATAAGTGTAGCTATTAAAATTTCCCAATTGGTGTGTCTAATTGTGCTGCTATATAGAAAATAAACACCCTTGAATGGAAAATCCATGATATCTGGGTAATAATTAATTATATGGGCTCTCAGCCAGAACCACAGAATAATATATATTAGGTCCTTGGATGGGGAGTGGGGACAGAAGGAGCATCTGAGGTATATCATAACATTCTTTGATGGTATCCAAGGAACATCTCTGACATACTTGATCACATACTATAGTCAGCTATTTTAGAATTCTAGAATACTTGTATTTTGTCTCAAGGTCTGGGCCTTATGATAATGTTAGAATTAGAATCCTTTGAACTGTCTCAAATACATGCCTGTTCATAAGAACCATTAATCTCTTTATACTGATGAGAGTGTAGATGGATTTCTCATTTCCACTGAGTATCAAGCACTGATAATATTGTGAGGTATAAAGGGGGAAAACAGAATATCTGTAGCAACTTTTCTTGATGATAAAAAAGAAAGGAAAGTTCTCCAACATGAAATACACCTAAATCATACTTTTACTTTATTTGACCACTTACTCTATTTGTCAAAGGCTCACTTTGATTGTACTACCAAAAAAAGAATTTTTTTTGTATCATTATCATTAGGGTCATCCAAATCACTTTCAACTGAATGTAGAGGTCATAAAATTATGATTTGTTATCAGTATAAATGTTTGATCTCTATATCTATTTTACATGTTTATATATCCAGATTTATATTGGATGAAATTTTTTTGGACAAAAGGGTTTACGAGTGAAAAAAAGACCAATAAAATCCTTATTGGACATATAGCAGAGTCTTCCTAATACTTCTTATTGATTAGGCACTGATACCCCACACATAAACTCTTAAAGAGCACACACATGTGCAAAAATGAGTATAATACAGGACAGATTATCAAGAGTGCAAAGTCCAGATACAAAATGTTCAAGAAAAATGTAAGTGAGAGAGAACACAGAGCTAGAAGGATCAGGAATGAGGGGACATCCAGTCTGAACCTTGAGGGAAGAGAAATTTTTTGACAAATTTAAGATAAAGAGGGAGTTCAATACAGTCTTTAGGGACATATAACACAAAAGCACAAATACGAGATATGGCAGATTAGATTTGGAGAGTATCTCCTAGATCTATCTGGGTAGAATATAATCTTATAAAACTAAGTATGCAAAGAAAACATTTGGTGGAAACATACGATTATAAATATAATTTTGAATGAAATAATTATGTCGTAGTATGGCCTGGTAAATGGAGGCAGGAAGCCTGAAATATTTAGCTTGTATGATGCTAGAAAAGTTAAAACCTCCCACTACTGTTACTCTCTAAATTTATTAATTACAAAGAAGATACAGATTTGCATTAGTAGAAATTTTCTCACCTTGGAGGTCACTAGACCCCCTCAATCTAAAGGCTTAATCCCTATCCTAAGTGATTACTCTTATTAATAGGAAAGTATTAACTGATTTATAGTCTATTATCAATTGTTATTTTGTGTATAAAAGTAACTTTTTAAAAAAGAGTGCTTGGCTAATTACAAATATGAAAATAACTGAATAATTGATTACTAACCATTTATTATTTATGTCTGTGATATCTGCCAGGATATACATAGGGATTCTTTAAAAAATAATAAAGCATAATTTAATCATGTTATCACTAAAAGTAATATTTTAGTGACAGCAAATAAAGTTTTTGCATCATTAATAAAACTTGTTCAATTACCTTTTTCATGACTCTGTGTATGTGTGTATGTGTGTGTATGTGAATGTTTCATGGTTTTTTAAGCGACTTGCCCTAACTAGTTTGTGTCAGACATCATCCGGCTCTAAACCTTAAAATGAAATGGAATCTGCCTCTTCAAATATTATACTCATTATTTCTAGACCTCCATCTATCTTAGTAACATCAGAGAAGGAAAAGTTTAGTTCTAAATTCAAATGTACTATTTCTAAGGTTTCAGAGATAGGAACTGAGATGTCTAGTATAGGTAGTGTAGGAGAGGGAGCACCACACTTGGTATCACAAAGAGTCAAGTTTAAATCCTGCATGAAAAGATCTGCATAGACTAATGCATATAGAATTAAATTAAGAAAACAACAATTAATGAGAATAATAATATAAATCAAAAGAACAAAAACATACACACTTCAAAAGTATGCAAAATATTGCAAATATTGTGAAATTATACAAATGAAATTGCTCAAAAGAAGGGTTGTGAGAAGATACTCCTATCCTAGAAGAGAAAAATGAATGTGCAACATAATTATTAACATTTGTCTCCAGGCTAGATTATCAACAAAACAATCAAGGCCAATTTTCAAGGCATAAATTGTCACCCTGAAATTTTAACAATGGAGCGCTTTTACTGCTCCCACCCAATCCCTTTGCAAAGGTGGGAAGGCTACAAATATTGTACATTGCATTCGTTTTCAGAATTTTTCCATGTATTATTTAGTTATGTATATTTTCTCCATTTTTTCTTTTTTTAAAAGTATTATGTGTTATATGGAATAGAATATGGGAAAATGATGAGAGAAATTATGATGCTGTTTATTTTTTTATTTTTTTATTTTTATTTAATAATTACTTTATATTGACAGAATCCATGCCAGGGTAATATTTTTTTTACAACATTATCCTTTGCACTCGTTTCTGTTCCATTTTTTCCCCTCCCTCCCTCCACTCCCTCCCCTAGATGGCAAGCAGTCTTTTATATGTTGGATATGTTGCAGTATATCCTAGATACAATATATGTTTGCAGAACTGAACAGTTCTCTTGTTACATAGGGAGAATTGGATTCAGAAGGTATAAATAACCCGGGAAGAAAAACAAAAATGCAGATAGTTCACATTTGTTTCCCAGTGTTCTTTCTTTGGGTGTAGCTGCTTTTGTCCGTCATCTATCAATTGAAACTCAGGTCTCTTTGTCAAAGAAATCCACTTCCATCAAAATATGTCCTCATACAATATCGTTGTCGAAGTGTATAATGATCTCCTGGTTCTGCTCATTTCACTTAGCATCAGTTCATGTAAGTCTCGCCAGTCCTCTCTGTATTCATCCTGCTGGTCATTTCTTACAGAACAATAATATTCCATAACATTCATATACCATAATTTACCCAGCCATTCTCCAATTGATGGGCATCCATTCATTTTCCAGTTTCTAGCCACTACAAACAGGGCTGCTACAAACATTTTGGCACATACAGGTCCCTTTCCCTTCTTTAGTATTTCTTTGGGGTATAAGCCCAATAGAAACACTGCTGGATCAAAGGGTATGTGTTGGAATCCTTACTAACTGTTAACGAATTAGAGTTGATCTAATCTTACAAGAAGATGTTTTGGGCAGAACCTGAAACAAGGTACTAAGTAGAACTAATTAATACAAGGCTTGTGTCCACACCTTTACTCATTGGAGTTCAATGAGTTCACACCTCCCTTGAAGTTCTTTGGGCCAGAGAGCACTATGGGAGAAAACCCATAATCCCCCTCTCTCCCCACCCTTCTCCAAAACAGCAAGCAATCTAATGTAGGTTAAATACATGCAATTCTTCTAAACATATTTCAATATTTGCCATGCTGAGCAAGAAAAATCAGGTCAAAAAAGAGGAAAAAACCACACAAGAATGGGAGAAAAAAACCCAAGAAAACAAACAACAACAAAAAAGGTAAAAATACTATGCTTTCATCCACATTCAATCTCCACAGTTTTATCTCTGTATGCAAATGGTACTTTCCATCACAAGTCTGTTGGAATTGCTTTGAATCAACTCATTGTTGAAAAGAACTAAGTATATCAGAGTTGATCACCACATAATTTCGTTGTTGCTCTATAGAATTTTCTCTTCGTTCTGCTCACTTCACCTAGTATAAGTTCATGTAAGTCTCTCCAGGCCTTTTTGAAATCATCCTGCTGATGGTTTCTCATAGAGCAATAATGTTATATAACATTCATATATCAAACTTATTCAGCCTTTCCCCAATTGATGGGCATCCACTCAGTTTCCAGCTCCTTGCCACTATGCTAAAAACATGTTTGCACATGTGGATCCCTTTTCCTCCATTATGATCTCTTTGGGATATAGGGCCAGTAGAGACATTGCTGGTTCAAAGGGTATGCACATTTTGATAGCCTTTTGGGAATTGTGGTGATCTTTTTCTTCTCAAAAAGCAGCCAGGTGATAAAAGTTCAGATCTTTTATTATCCCAATATAGCCCGGTTAGCTTAGAGGCCTATCTCTCTGCTTGGTTCCAAGAGCTCTCTCCAAATGTCTTTAAATCCAAAGGTCTGGTCCTTCAGCCTCTGCCTCTACTTTCTTCAGCCTCCAGCCAGCTCCAGTCTTCATGCCATTCCGGTGAAAATCCCCCAAAGTGCTCTGTGTCTGTTTCTTTTATACAAGAGGGAGGACAGACCCCTCAGTGGATTTCAGTGGAAAAGCTCTGATCCTGATTCAAGTGGAAAAGCCTCTGATCCTGATCCAGTGGAAAAAACTTCAACCCAGAAATTAGGGTGAGTGCAACAAAGAAATTTTGTTAGAAGAGTTAAAGTAGAATTTCATCTAAGATGGGACAGATATTTAGAAAACAGCCTGTTTCTGTTCAAGGAAAATGTTTAGAGAGCATTATTAATGTTATGGAAAGCCAAGGTTTACAATTCTGAGTATGATACTTCACAGCAGGAGGAATTAGGAAAGTTATGGAAAGCCAAGGTTTAATTATAAGTTTACAGCAAATCACTGAACTTTTACAAACTGTAAAGGATATATGTCCTTGTTTCTCTCTTGATAAGGAATTAGATCTAAATGAATGGAAATTGGTTGGAGAGGATCTTTGTCAATTCTATGATAAAAATGGGCCTAACTCAATAATTAATACATATAATGTAATACAATTGGCTATAAGAAGTTATTTAAGTGATAGAATGATGAAAAGGAAAGTACAGGAGGAAGAATTGCCAACTTTACTAGGTGAAAAGGAGGACGAATCAGATGAGAATGGAGTTAATTACAATTCTGAGTATGATACTTCACAGCAGGAGGAATTAGGTGATTCCACATCTCATGACCCTCCCCCTGCAATTAACCCTTCATGGGTGGAACAAGGGGGAGGGAGAGAGACAGAAACACAGTCAGCTTCTCCTGTAAAGCAGAATTTGACAAGATTAGAAAAAGCATTAATTAAAGCAAAAAATGAAGGAGAAGATATATCTGATTTTATAAATGCATATCCTGTGATGGAAGAGCTCAACTCCTCAGGTCAAAAAGAGAGAAAATACACTCCTTTTAATTTGGGAAAAATTAAAGATTTGAAAAAGGGTTGCACTCTTTATGGGGCTACATCATCTTATGTGAAGATGTTACTGGATAATTTGTCTAATGAAATCCTAACCCCGAATGACTGGAAATCCATAACGAAAACTTGTCTAGAACCGGGACAAAATTTATTGTGGCTTTCGGAGTTTCATGAATTATGTAGGATTCAAGCCCAACGCAATAGGCAAAAAGGAGCTGTTGTACAAATCACTTTTGACCAACTAGCTGGTGAAGGTCAGTATGCAGAGAGTTCAGAACAGATTTATTATCCCATAACAGTCTATGAGCAAATTTCTAAGGCTGCCATAAAAGCTTGGAATTCTCTCCCTGGACAGAAAGATGGAAATAATGCTTTCACAAAAATAGAGCAAGGTCCCAATGAACCTTTTGCAGATTTTGTGGGACGTTTACAAACAGCTGTAATAAGAACCATTGGAGACAATGCAGCAACAGAAATAATGACTAAACATTTGGCTAAGGAAAATGCCAATGAGGTTTGCAAAAGAATTTTATGGGGGCTAGACAAAGATGCTCCTTTAGAGGAAATCATTAGATGCTGTGCCACAGTGGGCACAAATGCTTATTATGCCCAGACTATGATGAACATGGAAAGACAAAGTCCTTCTTGGCAGAGGAATTCTAGAGAAACTCGTCGATGCTTTCACTGCGGAAAAGTTGGACATTTGAGAGCCCAATGTAGAAATGGAGATAAAGTGAGAAGACAGGGTGAGAGAAAACCCAAAACCCCATGTCCAAAATGCAACCGAGGCTTTCATTGGGCCTCTAAATGTATATTGACCCAGAGGAAGGAGAGGCAAGGCCCAGCTCCAAAGTATCAATCAAAGAACAGGTGGGGCATGATAGCAGCTGAGGTTACACCCAGAGAGACTTTAGAAATTCAGGATTCTGATGTCATCAACCAACAGAAAAGCAATCAGGATTACAGTTGGGAAGAATACAGGCCTTTTAAGACAACAAGACAATATCCAATGCAAACGACTCCAATGTAATTACCAGATGATGAGGAGAAATCCCAAATTTGGTAAATAGAAGGGAATTAGATTAACTGCTTGGGGAAGAGGATCTGCTTATATTTCCACAGATGGAGAAAGAATCAAATGGCTGACAAGGAGACTGTTAAAAAAAAAAAAAAAAAGACTTTTAAAATCTTCAGGAATCATTGGATTTCCTAACACAAGATGAAACTGTTTTAGTTCTTGAAAAACCAGCAAGAATCATTGGGTTCCCTGAGATGAAAAATTGTTGATGAGACCTTTTGCAGTACTTCAGAGCTTACAGGAATTATTAGATTCCTGGCACATGAACTAATGGACAATGGAATCCTATTGGACTGTTTCTAGGACTTATGGACATGTGTAAATTTTCAGGATGATTCATGTTATTTGTTATATTACTACTAGCCTGTGTTATATTGCTATGTGCTTATGTAAATTATGTATAATGCCTCCCATATTGATGGATTTATGTATACCATATATATCTGTTACAAAGTTCTGGCCCATATTGATGGCTTTATGTGTACCCCCTCAGAAACCCCCTATGTTTTAAAACAAAAGAAAGGGGGAGATGTTGGAATCCTTACTAACTGTTAACGAATTAGAGTTGATCTAATCTTACAAGAAGATGTTTTGGGCAGAACCTGAAACAAGGTACTAAGTAGAACTAATTAATACAAGGCTTGTGTCCACACCTTTACTCATTGGAGTTCAATGAGTTCACACCTCCCTTGAAGTTCTTTGGGCCAGAGAGCACTATGGGAGAAAACCCATAGGTATGCACAATTTGATAATTTTTTGGGCATAATTCCAGATTGCTCTCCAGAATGGTTGGATTCGTTCACAACTCCACCAACAATGCATTAGTGTCCCAGTTTTCCCGCATCCCCTCCAACATTCATCATTATTTTTTCCTGTCATCTTAGCCAATCTGACAGGTGTGTAGTGGTATCTCAGAGTTGTCTTAATTTGCATTTCTCTGATCAATAATGATTTGGAACACTCTTTCATATGAGTGGTAATAGTTTCAATTTCATCCTCTGAAAATTGTCTGTTCATATCCTTTGACCATTTATCAATTGGAGAATGGCTTGATTTCTTATAAATTTGAGTCAGTTCTCTATATATTTTGGAAATGAGGCCTTTATCAGAACCTTTAACTGTGAAGATGTTTTCCCAGTTTGTTGCTTCCCTTCTAATCTTGTTTGCATTAGTTTTGTTTGTACAAAGGCTTTTTAATTTGATGTAATCAAAATTTTCTATTTTGTGATCAGTAATGGTCTCTAGTTCATCTTTGGTCACAAATTTCTTTCTCCTCCACAAGTCTGAGAGATAAACTATTCTATGTTCCTCTAATTTATTTATAATCTCGTTCTTTATGCCTAGGTCATGGACCCATTTTGATCTTATCTTGGTATATGGTGTTAAGTGTGGGTCCATGCCTAATTTCTGCCATACTAATTTCCAATTATCCCAGCAGTTTTTATCAAATAATGAATTCTTTTTATTTTTTTTTTATTTTTTTTATTTTTTTAAAATTTTTTATTTAATAATTACATTATATTGACACTCGTTTCTGTTCCGATTTTTCCCCCCTCCCTCCCTCCACCCCCTCCCCTAGATGGCAAGCAGTCCTTTATATGTTGGATATGTTGCAGTATATCCTAGATACAATATATGTTTGCAGAACCGAACAGTTCTCTTGTTGCGTAGGGAGAATTGGGTTCAGAAGGTATAAATAATCCAGGAAGAAAAACAAAAATGCAGATAGTTTACATTCGTTTCCCAGTGTTCTTTCTTTGGGGGTAGCTGCTTTTGTCCGTCATTTATTGTTGGAATCCTTACTAACTGCTAAGTAGTTAGAGTTGATCTAATCTTACAAAAAGATGTTTTGGGCAGAACCTGTTCTGTGTGCACTTTTGAGGGAAGAAGAGAAAAAGAAGGCAGCATGTTAAGAGTTCAAAATGTTGGAGTTTGTTCTCAGAGGACAGCCGGTTTAGAGGCTTAGAGCCCTTCGTATGTCTCCAAATCCAAAGGTTCTGTCCTTCAGCCTCTGCCTCTGCCTTCTTCTGCCTCCAACAGAGATGGAAGATCTCTCTTATCTCCTTCTGGGGAGCCCAGCACCAACTTGCCGCGGGTAGAGGGCTTCTGGCGTAGCTCCACTGAAGTCCGTCAAAAGTGTTCTCTGCAGCAGAGTCGTTTCTCTCGAGTCCAGCGCGATCAGCCAGCCAAGAGGAAAAAATGTATTCTGCCATAGATCCTTCATCGCTGGCTTTTTATCTGCCTCTTCTGAGAGAATGGGATTATGGGTTTTCTCCCATAGTGCTCTCTGGCCCAATGACTTTAAGGGAGGTGTGAACTCTCTTGAAGTTAGAAAGTGTACTTTGTGAAGCTAGCATACTTGTGGAGTCCAATGAGTAAAGGTGGGAACACAAGCCTTGTCTTGATTAGTTCTACTTAGTACCTTGTTTCAGGTTCTGGCCAAAACAACTTCTTGTAAGATTAGATCAACTCTAATTACTTAGCAGTTAGTAAGGATTCCAACAATTTATCAATTGAAACTCAGGTCTCTTTGTCAAAGAAATCCACTTCCATCAAAATATGTCCTCATACAATATCGTTGTCGAAGTGTATAATGATCTCCTGGTTCTGCTCATTTCACTTAGCATCAGTTCATGTAAGTCTCGCCAGTCCTCTCTGTATTCATCCTGCTGGTCATTTCTTACAGAACAATAATATTCCATAACATTCATATACCACAATTTACCCAGCCATTCTCCAATTGATGGGCATCCATTCATTTTTCAGTTTCTAGCCACTACAAACAGGGCGGCTACAAACATTTTGGCACATACAGGTCCCTTTCCCTTCTTTAGTATTTCTTTGGGATATAAGCCCAATAGAAACACTGCTGGATCAAAGGGTATGCACAATTTGATAATTTTTTGGGCATAATTCCAGATTGCTCTCCAGAATGGTTGGATTCGTTCACAACTCCACCAACAATGCATTAGTGTCCCAGTTTTCCCGCATCCCCTCCAACATTCATCATTATTTTTTTCCTGTCGTCTTAGCCAATCTGACAGGTGTGTAGTGGTATCTCAGAGTTGTCTTAATTTGCATTTCTCTGATCAATAATGATTTGGAACACTCTTTCATATGAGTGGTAATAGTTTCAATCTCATCCTCTGAAAATTGTCTGTTCATATCCTTTGACCATTTATCAATTGGAGAATGGCTTGATTTCTTATAAATTTGAGTCAGTTCTCTATATATTTTGGAAATGAGGCCTTTATCAGAACCTTTAACTGTGAAGATGTTTTCCCAGTTTGTTGCTTCCCTTCTAATCTTGTTTGCATTAGTTTTGTTTGTACAAAGGCTTTTTAATTTGAAGTAATCAAAATTTTCTATTTTGTGATCAGTAATGGTCTCTAGTTCATCTTTGGTCACAAATTTCTTTCTCCACCACAAGTCTGAGAGGTAAACTATCCTGTGTTCCTCTAATTTATTTATAATCTCGTTCTTTATGCCTAGGTCATGGACCCATTTTGATCTTATCTTGGTATATGGTGTTAAGTGTGGGTCCATGCCTAATTTCTGCCATACTAATTTCCAATTATCCCAGCAGTTTTTATCAAATAATGAATTCTTTTCCCAGAAGTTAGGGGCTTTGGGTTTGTCAAACACTAGATTGCTATAATTGACTATTCTGTCTTGTGAGCCTAGCCTTTTCCACTGATCCACTAATCTATTTCTTAGCCAATACCAAATGGTTTTGGTGACTGCTGCTTTATAATATAATTTTAGATCAGGTACAGCTAGGCCACCTTCATTTGATTTTTTTTTTCATTAATTCCCTTGAGATTCTCGACTTTTTATTGTTCCATATGAATTTTGTTGTTATTTTTTCTAGATCAATAAAATATTTTCTTGGAAGTCTGATTGGTATAACACTAAATAAATAGATTAGTTTAGGGAGTATGGTCATCTTTATTATGTTCGCTCGGCCGATCCAAGAGCACTTAATATTTTTCCAATTATTTAAGTCTGACTTTATTTGTGTGGAGACTTTTTTATAATTTTGCTCATATAATTCCTGACTTTCCTTTGGTAGATAGATTCCCAAATATTTTATGGTATCAACAGTTATTCTGAATGGAATTTCTCTTTGTATCTCTTGCTGTTGGGTTTTGTTGGTGATGTATAAAAATGCTGAGGATTTATGGGGATTTATTTTGTAGCCAGCTACTTTGCTAAAATTATGAATTATTTCCAATAGCTTTTTGGTAGAATCTCTGGGGTTCTCTAGGTATACCATCATATCATCTGCAAAGAGTGATAGTTTGGTTTCCTCATTGCCTACTCTAATTCCTTTTATATCTTTCTCGACTCTTATTGCCGAGGCTAGTGTTTCTAATACGATATTAAATAATAATGGTGATAGTGGACAACCTTGCTTCACTCCAGATCTTACTGGGAAAGGTTCCAGTTTTTCCCCATTGCATATGATGCTTACTGATGGTTTTAAATATATGCTCCTGACTATTTTAAGGAAAAGTCCATTTATTCCTATGCTCTCAAGTGTTTTTATTAGGAATGGATGTTGGATTTTATCAAATGCTTTTTCTGCATCTATTGAGATGATCATGTGGTTTTTGTTTGTTTGGTTATTGATATAGTCAATTATGCTAATAGTTTTCCTAATATTGAACCAGCCCTGCATTCCTGGTATAAATCCTACTTGGTCATAGTGTATTATCCTGGTGACAATTTTCTGTAATCTTTTTGCTAATATTTTATTTAAGATTTTAGCATCAATATTCATTAGGGAGATTGGTCTATAATTTTCTTTCTCTGTTTTCAGCCTACCTGGTTTAGGTATCAGTACCATATCTGTGTCATAAAAGGAGTTTGGTAGGACTCCTTCAATCCCTATTTTTTCAAATAGTTTATATAACATTGGAGTTAATTGTTCTTTAAATGTTTGGTAGAATTCACATGTAAATCCATCTGGTCCTGGGGATTTTTTCTTAGGGAGTTGATTGATAGTTTGTTCTATTTCTTTTTCTGAGATGGGACTGTTTAGGATATTTACTTCTTCCTCTGTTAGTTTGGGCAAGCTGTATTTTTGGAGGTATTTTTCTATTTCATTTGAGTTGTCGAATTTATTGGCATAAAGTTGGGCAAAGTAACTCCTAATTATTGCTCTAATTTCCTCTTCGTTAGTGGTGAGTTCTCCCTTTTCATTTTTAAGACTAACAATTTGATTTTCCTCTTTCCTTTTTTTAATCAGATTTACTAAGGGTTTGTCTATTTTGTTGGTTTTTTCATAGAACCAACTCTTAGTTTTATTAATCAATTCAATAGTTTTTTTACTTTCAATTTTATTGATCTCACCTTTTACTTTTAGAATTTCAAGTTTAGTGTTTGACTGGGGGTTTTTAATTTGTTCCTTTTCTAGCATTTTTAATTGCAAACCCAATTCATTGACCTTCTCTTTCTCTATTTTATACAAATAGGCCTCTAGAGATATGAAATTTCCCCTTATTACCGCTTTGGCTGCATCCCATACATTTTGGTATGATGTCTCATTATTATCGTTTTCTTGGGTGAAGTTATTAATTATGTCTATGATTTGCTGTTTCACCCAATCATTCTTTAGTATGAGATTATTTAGTTTCCAATTATTTTTTGGTCTACTTCCCCCTGCTTTTTTGTTGAATGTAATTTTCATTGCATCGTGGTCTGAAAAGGATGCATTTACTATTTCTGCCTTACTACATTTGAGTTTGAGGTTTTTATGTCCTAATATATGGTCAATTTTTGTATAGGTTCCATGAACTGCTGAAAAGAAAGTGTATTCCTTTCTGTCTCCATTACATTTTCTCCAGAGATCTATCATATCTAACTTTTCTAGTATTCTATTTACCTCTTTGACTTTTTTCTTATTTATTTTGTGGTTTGATTTATCTAATTCTGAGAGTGCAAGGTTAAGATCTCCCACTATTATAGTTTTACTGTCTATTTCTTCTTGCAGCTCTCTTAGTTTCTCTTTTAAGAATTTAGATGCTGCCCCACTTGGTGCATATATGTTTAATATAGATAGTGCTTCATTATCCATGCTACCCTTTAGCAAGATATAGTGGCCTTCCTTATCTCTTTTAATTAGATCAATTTTTGCTTTAGTTTGATCTGAGATAAGGATGGCTACCCCTGCTTTTTTGACTTCACTTGAAGCATAGTAGATTTTGCTCCAACCTTTTACCTTTAACCTGCATGTATCTCCCCGCTTCAGGTGTGTTTCCTGTAAACAACATATTGTAGGATTCTGGCTTTTAATCCATTCTGCTAACCACTTCCTCTTTATGGGGGAGTTTACCCCGTTCACATTTATGGTTAGGATGACCAATTCTGTATTATTTGCCATCTTGTTAACCCTGGTTTATGCTTTTCTCCCTTCTTTCCCCTTTACCCCCCTTCCCAGTATTAAGCTTGTGAGCACCACTTGCTTCTAACAGCCTTCCCTTTTTAGTATCCCTCCCCCCCCGCCTTAGAGTTCCTCCCCCTATCTTACCCCTTTCCCTCCCAGTTTCCGTATTCCCTTCCGCTTAGCTTATTCCTTCCCTTTTCATTTTCCCCTTCTCACTTTTCAATGAGGTGGAAGAAGTTTTACCATAGATTGAATATGTCTTAAGATTTTTCACTTAAAGCCAATTCTGAAGGCAGTAAGATACCCACTATATTCATCCCCCTCCATTCTTTCTCTCAGATATAATAGGTTTCCTATGCCTCTTCATGAGATGTACTACCCCCACTTTACCCTTTTTCTGGTACAATGTCCTTTCCACATCAATTTCTAGAACAAGGTATACATGTATTCTTTATACATCTATATAATTGAAATATAGTTCCCAAGATTAATCTTTACCTTTTTAGATTTCTCTTGAGTTCTATATTTGTAGATCAAACTTTTTGTTAAGTTCTGGCTTTTTCATTAGAAATAGATGAAATTCGCTTACTTCGTTGAATGTCCATCTTCTTCCCTGGAAAAAGATGCTCATTCTAGCTGGGTAAGTTATTTTTGGTTGCATACCAAGTTCCTTAGCCCTTCGGAATATCATATTCCAGGCCCTTTGATCTTTTAATGTGGATGTTTCCAGATCCTGGGTGATCCTTATTGTGGCTCCTTGATACTTGAATTGCGTTTTTCTAGCCGCTTGCAATATTTTTTCCTTCGTCTGAGGGTTCTGGCATTTGGCCACTATATTCCTTGGTGTTTTGATTTTAGGATCCCTTTCAGTGGGTGATCGATGAATCCTTTCAATGTTTATTTTTTCCTCTGTTCCTATGACTTCTGGGCAGTTCTCTTTGATAATTTCCTGGAAAATAGTGTCCAGGCTCTTTTTCCATCATGTTTTTCTGGAAGTCCAATGATTCTCAGATTGTCTCTCCTGGATCTGTTTTCCAGGTCTGTTGTCTTCCCCAGAAGGTATTTCACATTCTTTTCCATTGTTTGATTTTTTTGGATTTGCTTGACTGATTCTTCTTGTCTCCTCAAGTCATTCAATTCCACTTGTTCAATTTTGATTTTCAGTGAAGTATTTTCTTCACTCACTTTTTAAAAATCTTTTTCTAATTGTCCCATTGAGTTCTTTTGTTCTGTGGAATTTTTTTCCATTTCACCAATTTTGTTTTCCAGTTCACCAATCCTATTTTTCAAGGATTTTACTTCTTTATCCTCTCTCTCTTTAACTGACTTCTCCAGGCTCTTTTGCCAAGCCTCCCTCTCCTTTTCCCATTTTTCTTCTAGCTCCCTTGTGAGAGCCTTTTTAATTATTTCTATGAGGTTCATCTGTGCTGAGGAACAGATGATCTCCTCCTTTGGGGATTCACCTGGGGCTTGTCTGTTTTTAGTCTCCTCAGGATTTAGAGTCTGCTCTCTATCTGTATAGAAGCTTTCAAGGGTTAAAGTCCTCTTCAGTTTCTTGCTCATTCTGTCCAATAATCAAAGACAGACTAGCAAAGAAAAACAGAAAAAACTGGAGTCTTTCTTTGGGGGAGGGGCTGGGTGTGTTACCAAGCTTCCTCTACAGACTGCAGGGTCAGCAGTGAGGCACTAGCAGGACTGTGTGCGCCTGTGCTCTGAGATCCCAGAGCGTGCTGAGTCACTGTGGGGAAGGAGGGGGGCGGCCAGGTCCCGACAGACTCCAGCTGTTTGGGGTTGTATTCTTCACCCCCGGTGTTTTTAGCTTCTCTGCTGGGCTGCTGACTTGCTGCTGGAGCAAAGTATCCAGTCCTGTAGCGAAGCTCTCCCCGCAGAGACGGCTGCGATCACTCCCCACCCCCTCTCCAGTCTGCTCCCGTGCTCTCACTGCCGCTGCCCGCCGCCTGTGCCCGATCTAAAACCGTCTCAGCCCTCCAGTAAAGACAGACCTTTCTTGGCGAATCTCAAGAATGGCTTCTCTTGGTAACTATATGTGGGTTTTTTTCAGTCAAGCATTAATTCAGAGGCTTGTAATGAAATGGATAGTGAGAGAAAGCGTGGAGCTACACAATTGTGTGCCTCCTCTCCGCCATCTTAACCGGAAGTCCTGATGCTGTTTAAAAAAAAGACATCAATAAGAACTTACTAAACAGGGAGCCAAGATGGTGGAGAGGCCACACACATCTTTCTAAACTCTCCTTTACCGTCAATCAATTTTAACAAAATTCAGCCTTGGAATTAGTGCTTGACTGTCAGAACCCACAAATATTGGGAATACAACACATTACCAACCAAAGATAATCTTGAAATTCTCCAGAAAAGGTCTGTTTTGTTCATGGACAGGGACGGATGGAGGCTAGCCCAGGTACAGACGTCAGGCAGGCACTGAGAGCATGGGGAACAGCTCACACTGAGCAGACTGAAGAGGGCAAGATGTAGTCTCTGCTAGAAGAAAATCTATGGGGAGAATTTTACACAGTGTGAGCTACTCTGCCTGGGCAGCAAGCCAATAGATCATCAGAGAAGCAATAAATACAAAGAGTAAAGACTATAATCCGCCCCCCCCAAATTATATTATAAAGCAGCAGTCACCAAAATCATTTGTATTGACTAAGAAATAGACTAGTTGATCAGTGGAATAGGTTAGGTTCACAGGACAACATAATCAATAACTATAGCAATCTAATGTTTGACAAACCCAAAGATCCCAACTTTTGGGATAAGAATTCACTATTTGAAAAAAATTGACAAAAATTAGTATGGCAGAAACTAGGCATTGACTCATACTTAATAGCATACAGCAAGATAAGATGAAAATTTTTTCATGGTCTAGGTGTAAAGAATGAGATTATAAATAAATTAGAAGAACATAGGATAGTTTGTCTCTCAGATCTGTGGAGGAATTTGTGACCAAAGAAGAACTAGAGGTAATTATTGATCACAAAATGGAAAATTTTGATTATATTAAGTTAAAAAAAAGCTTTTGTACAAATAAAACTAATGAGGACAGGATTAGAAGGGAAGCAATAAACTGCGGAAACATTTTTTACAGATAAAGGTTCTGATAAAGGCCTCATCTCCAAAATATATAGAGAATTAACTCTAATTTGTAAGAAATCAAGCCATTCTCCAATTGATAAATGGTCAAAGGATATGAACAGACAATTATCAGATGAAGAAATTGAAACTATTTCTAGTCATATGAAAAGATGCTCTAAATCACTATCGATCAGAGAAATGCATATCAAGAGAGTTCTGAGATACCACTACATACCTATCAGATTGGCTAAGGTGACAGGAAAAGATAATGATGAATGTTAGAAGGGATGTGGAAAAACTGGGACACTAATGCATTGTTGGTGCAGTTGTGAATGGACCTAACCATTCTGGAGAGCAGTTTGGAATTATACTCAAAAAGTTATCAAACTGTGCATACCCTTTGATCCAGCAGTGTTACTACTGGGCTTATATCCCAAAGAGATATAAAAGAAGGGAAAGGGACCTGTATGTGCCAAAATGTTTGTGGCAGCCCTTTTTGTAGTGGCTAGAAACTGGAAACTGAGTGGATGTCCATCAGTTGGAGAATGGCTGAATAAATTTTGATATATGAATGTTATGGAATATTATTGTTCTATAAGAAATGACCAGCAGAATGAATACAGAGAGGACTGGAGAGACTTACACAAACTGATGCTAAGTAAAATGAGAAGAACCAAGAGGTCATTATACACTTCACCAACAATATCATATGATGATCAATTTTGATGGACGTGGCTCTCTTCAACAATGAGAGGATCCAAATCAGTTCCAGTTGATCTATAACGAACAGAACTAGCTACACCCAGAGAAAGAACATTTGGAAATGAGTATGGACCACAATATAACATTTCTACTCTTTCTGTAATTGTTTTCTTGCATTTTTGTATTTCTTAAGTTATTTTTAATCTTCTTTCTAAATCCGATCTTTCTTGTGCAATAGATAGCTGTATAAACACACACACACACACATACACACACATATATGTATATATTGTATTTAACATAGACTTTAACATATTTAACATGTATGGGACTACCTGCCATCTAGGGGAAGGGGTGGAAGGAAGGAGGGGGAAAGTTGAAACAGAAGTTTTTGCAAGGGTCAATATTGAAAAATTACTCATAAATATATATGTTTTATATATAAAAAGCTATAATAATAATAAAAAATAACTTACTAAACAAACAAATAAATAAATAATGGAGCCTATTCTCCAGGGTTGATGTGAGGATTAAATGAGATAAGTTATATAATGTACTTTGCAGACTTTAGGGTATTAAGCAAATGCTAGTTTTTTGTTGTTGTTATTGTTTTTGTACAATTTTTTCTGTATATTTCCGCTTGGAGTTCCAGGGTAGGAAGAAAAGAGGAACTTAGAGACATGAATAGCTACTCCTGCAATAATTCCCCTCCTCTTGCAATTTGGAGAGAAGATCTACAACACCTTTCCTATGTCTTTTACTCTGCTTCATCTGCAACAGGGTGTAGTGCTACAACAGCACCCTGGACAGCAAAGACCACTCTTTATAGGCAATTTCTGATCCTGTTGCCCAACTAAGTGCCAGCTCTGCAGACCTTCAGAGTATGAGATCCTAATTCTAGTTGAAGGCTCCAAGAGTTTCCTCTTCTTTTCTCCTATACATTCCAACATTCGGCTTTAGAGGCTGCTATTAAAGAGGATAGTGAATTAAAATCAATTGATAAAAGCACTAACCCCCTTGTCAACCTCACCCATTTTTTTCTCATAGTCATTCTGTACTTCTGCCTTTCCAAAGTCTTCCTACTACATTTCTAACCCATAATCCAGACTGGCTAAATTTAGAAATTTTCAAATGTCCCCAAATCCTATACAAGACATTTCTTATAAGTAACAAAAGTGTCTTGTTGGTCATGTCATTTATAATGATTTTGTTTATTCTGTATGTTTGATTTTTATAATAAAAATTTTGGTGTCAATTATCAGGTGGTTCCCCCCAAAGTGGAAGGCCTCCTGATATTCCCTGATCAGCTTGCCTAAGTTCAAGGATAGTTCTAATTGAAAAGGTCTAAGAAGGGAAAGGTCTATTGCAAGGATATATGACAGATAGCTTTTTTATTCTTTCATTGAAAATCCCTAAAAATAAAAAGGTCAGAACTTAGCTCAAATAATTAATCAAGTATATTACCATTCTAAAACTCAATGAGTTCTTCAATATGTCACCTGTATTGATAGATAGATAGACAGACAGACAGATAAATAGACAGATGGATGAATAGACGGATGGATGGATAAAATAGGAATAGGATAGAAGAGTCAGATATTACATACATCTACATATAAACATTATGATCCTGTGCATCATAACAGAGAGAGAGATAGAGACAGAGAGAAACTATATGTATGTACATACACAGAAAATAATATCCATATGTATATCAAATGTACTCTGGATATCCCTATATACATATATAAATATACAGAAACACACAGACATATGGATATGGTGCCCCAAGTGGAGATAAGGATCATATGCAGAAAGGAGGTATAGCTGTATGTGACTTCAATGGAGGTACAGATATGTTTAGCTTTATCTTTCCCTACCCTTCTCAAAGAGATACCTTAATTTCTGCCAAGTGCTTTTTTTTAGAGTTCTTTTGGCGGGGAGGAGAGGGGGTTCTGCCAGCCCTCAGTTCCTCCAAGGTAGCATGATTCAAGGAGAGGTGCTGTGACTGTTCTCCCGGTCAGTGTTCTTGTCTGTCAGAGGCAACAAACACTCTTCTCTTCCTTATAACCATGACCAGAGCCTCTGTACCCCACCAATAAAATGAGAATAATAACACTTACTTCCCAGGGTCAATTGAATCACCAGAAGTGATTTACTCTGCTAATTGAAGTGGTAAGGAGAGGGATACACTTCCATTCCCACTATCCCTTATATGATGCATTCAGATTGCCCCTCAACTTCTTCAACTAAAATTAGACCTGTTTCTATCATTTTCCCTCAGGTGTTTTTTATTAACCTTCTAGAAACTTCTCTGACATTTTCTCTAACTTCAGTTCAGTTACAGCGCTATAAACAGCACTGGCAATCCCAGCAAGCATCACCATCATGTGGTTGTGTGACCTTGAACAAGGCCCTTCATTGCATTTATATTTATAAATATAAATATAAAAAATATATATACATACATATATATATATGTATATATATATATACAAGATAAATATATAAATATGGAGAAAGTACTATATGTTATATATAGGTACACAGAATGAAATTTCTATTTATATAGTGTGAGAAAAAAATTTTATATGAATATGTATATATATACACATATATAAAGAACTATATCTAGAGAGAAGTATAATATAGAGAGACAAAGCATTATATGGATATAGACACAAGAGAGCAGGAGAAAGACAGAGAGACAGAGACAGACAAAGAAACTAGGTTCATAATCCCATTTTTGTTGTTAATTAATTACTCAATGTGGTCTTGTGCAAAAATCTTAAGATTTAAGACCTTCTTCAATTTCCTCATCTAAACACTGAGTTAGATTATGTGATTTCTAATGTCCCTTCTAGTCAACTATAATGATTGTCTGAACTACCTTCTATATATCTTTCTAGTTACTGAGAGGGAAAAAGAGGCAATTAAGGCCCTCAAGTAATTTAAGTCTTAGAGAAGTGTTAAGGAATTTGTGAGAAAATATAATTTATGGAGAACTGAATCACAATGATTTTTAATTCTTCACATATTTCCAAATTCTCTTTAACCACTTGCCAGATCTTTTTTTCTATAAATTGAACAACCCTCAATTTTATTGACACTTCCACATGAGAATTTAGTGGACAAATCAGTTAATTTAGAATGGAAGAACTGAGTTCAAATCTGTGCTCTGATGCTTACTTGTATGAT